>NC_080082.1:21128392-21279224 GCF_949987535.1 Balaenoptera acutorostrata | reverse complement strand
CGGCAGTATGCAACCCAGAAGCAGGTCCCCACTGGAACACGACCACGCTGGCACTGAGATCTCTGACTCCCAGCTTCCACACCTGTAAGAGATAAATGTCTGTTGTTTCAAAGGCACCCAGTCTATGGTACTTTTTATAGCATCCTGAACTAAGACCATCCTCTTTCTCCATGCAAATCACACAACCTTGGGATATTTAGCCCTTAGTTTTCTCTTGGCTTTTTCCTTCCTTAATCTATTTACAACAACCCACTAGCTGTCCATCCTTTTGCCTAAAGAGTATAAAAATCTCCAGTGAAACTATAACACCTGCCTCCAGTCTTCTTCTCTTGCCCTGACATTATAACACTGCCCCGGGGACTATAAATTCTGGAATCTGTGCTTGCCCCTCTCCTTCGTTAAAGCCCTTCAATTAGTATGTGTGTGTGTGTGTGTGTGTGTGTGTGGTATAGTGTGTGTGTGGTGTGGTGTGTGTGTGTAGTGTATGGTGTGTGTGGTGTATGGTGTGTGTGTGTGTGTGTGTGTGGTGTGTGTATGTAGGGTGTGTGTATGTGGGTGTGTGTGTGTGGTGGGGGGACAGATTTTCAATGGCCCTACAACACCTTAAATTTCAAGTTCAGACTTCAAATTCTTGCCCTGCCCTTCATGATGTATCCATCACCTGACTCCCTAGCTAGCCCTCTGTCCCATTCCTGTCTCCATACAGCAATTTTGAATTCTGCAGTAATCCCTCGACCTCATCAGATTCTTCCACTTAATCTGACTTCCTCTGCCAATAATGACCTTCCCCACTTCTTTGCTGGGGCAATACTTACTTACCTGTCAAAAATTAGAGTCTCATCCCTCATGGGGGGTCCCGACTGCCCAAGTCAGGCTAGCATACTATGTTTCTCTCCTGAGGCTTTTTTCCTGGTCTTGAAGGACAAACATGTCACAGTGGAGTGTACTTGTCTGGTGACGTGTGGGTCTCTCCCATTCAGCCATGGACCCTAGTTCATTTTTATCTTGGTGTCTGGGACCATACCTAGCATGGAGGAGATGTTCAGTGTGTGTTTGTTGAGCAAAACTTTCATCCCAGGGAATGGGGTTCTGAAGGTTAGGGCTGCTCTGGTGTATGTGGGGAGGCCATATCATGTCTCACATATTCATTTCCTGAGTGGCATTGGGCATAAGGAATATGTAGTCCCGTTCCCTACAGAGTCAACTTGAAACCCAAGAGTCACCAGGGCTTGGTAAAAACCCTGCATCTAAGCAGTTATGGTTTACACTGCAGTTGGAACAGCAGATCAAAGACAGTCCAACAATACCTCATCTCAAAAGACTTGGGGCATTCTTCATGGACCAAACACAGCCTCAACTATAATCACTAGTAACCTCTTATTGCCTCAGCCCAACCCAAAACATATATTAAATTGATTTGCTAACTGTCCTACTCAAGTATTAGGGAAGAAAAATGTACCCACATTCTAATTAGTAATTTTAAAAAGTAATTTTATACATACTTTTATGATCAAACAATGCAATATAAAACAGATATTTAAAACTTATCTTAAAACATAGCTACCCTGATAAGCATAATTTAGAAATCTTTAATGAATTCACCTCAATTAGCCTTTAATTAAATAGCTCATTAAAAGCTGATTTGAATACTGCTCATGGAGAAATCCTTGTTTAACTGTTGTGACAGAACAGGAAGTTAATGAAGTTAAAATTAAGTGCAATTTTGGGGGAACAGCCTGAAAGTCATAAAGCTACAAGAGGAAATAAAATCTCTGAACTTTGCCTGACACCTGAGACTTTTCATCATAACCAGAGGCTTAAGTGAATGGTAGACCTGAGGCCCCGGGCAGGGATCATGTTTTTCTACCCCTTGTTCTCAGCTTGTGGCTTAGGACATGGGAGGTAAAAGGTTAATATTTGATAAATGAACAAATGAATGAATGAATGAATGAATGAAAGAATGGACAGTCAAAACAGATCTGCACAGATTCTAAACTCAAGCAAAAGGTAAAATAATCTAAAATAAACTTACATTTATGGAGCACGCACCTACCATGAGTCAAATGTTTTGAGAGAATTTTTTTTTTTAATAGCTACTCTATTTATTTATTTATTTATTTATTTATTTATTTATTTATTATGGCTGTGTTGGGTCTTCGTTTCGTGCGAGGGCTTTCTCCAGTTGCAGCAAGCGGGGGCCCCTCTTCATTGCGGTGCGCGGGCCTCTCACTATCGCGGCCTCTCTTGTTGCAGAGCACAAGCTCCAGACGCGCAGGCTCAGTAATTGTGGCTCACGGGCCCAGTTGCTCCGCGTCACGTGGGATCTTCCCAGACCAGGGCTCAAACCTGTGTCCCCTGCATTAGCAGGCAGATTCTCAACCACTGCGCCACCAGGGAAGCCCTGAGAGAATATTTTTAATGTATTTCTCCTAATAGCCCTTCATGCTGGGAGCTAAAATATTATTCCTATTTTTCAGGTGAAAAAACAGGGGAACAAACACAGGTAGTAACACAGGTAGTAAATATCTGGGCTGAAATTTTAGCTCAGATGGAAGGGAAGAGAACCCCAAATATCTAAAATTCTTCAAGGCCTCATAATAGACTTAACTGAAAAAAATATATTTGGTATCAGCCTTCACCTTCTCATGCCCTCCCACTGCCAACTCCTTCTGAAGAACATGTCCCCAAGGCTCTGGCTTTTGTCGCCATAGCTCTGTCATTCCTGGGACATCATCTGCCAAGTGTTTATACCAGTGAATGCTGCTCAGGTGCCTCCCTCTGGGCAGCCTGAGCCGGGGTTTAGCGAGGATACATTGAGGGGCAGAAGCAGGCGTTGGAAGGAGCCTTTGGGCTCCCAGCACTGCCAGGGGATAGTGCACCCTCTTGGAAAGGAGGAAAGAAAGACAAAGTTACCATTTTCATCATCTCAGTCATTTGAGGATGAATCTGGCAGATTATAAAGCAGGAAAGCACCTAGGGAATCTATCTGACCTGAAATTCCCAGCACAAAATCGGATGTTCCTAGACGTATAGATACATGGCTGCCACCCGGGAAGCCTCAGTGAGAGCTCCAGGGCCCGGCTTCCAGGTGTGCAGCCGGACTGAGCTGCAGCAGATGCTCAGAGGCGTCAAAGCCTTGGGTCCGCGGTTTCAGGAGGAGGGCCTGAGGGAGCACAAGGAAGGTGGAGCCGTGTTCTCAGCACAGCAGGAAGCAAGAATCTGCCTGATTGGAGCTAGACCCCTACCCAGGGTGCAACAGGAACCACGGTTGGGAAACCAATGCTCAACCCACAGCAGCTGGTGCCGCCCAGAGCCCCCTCTGGCCAAGATGTAGGCTTGAGCAGAACTGGAGCATCTAAGGATCCCAGGATACAGGGGCTGGGGGCCCAAGGTTTTCCGGCATCTCCATAATGGCTACAGTGAGAAGATGGAGAGGCTGTGGTGGACAGAAACGTGGGACCAATAAGCAGGGATCCGTTTCCCCCTCTTGTGCAGCACCGACTGCGCACCAGCTATTGGGCCAGCCAGACTCTTCCACTCGGCCTCCCCGCACACACAAGTTAGGTCAGGCAGCAATTGTCGCTTTTCCCATTTTGTAGAGATTAGCGAGGCTCAGTTAGGACAAGTAGGTCACATTGATAGTGTGTAGCGGAGATGAGGCTCAAACCAGGTCTCTGACTCAATATCCCACGCTGGTTCATATGCAACCTAAAGAGTGTGGGAAGAAGGCAGATGGCGTCTCTGATCAGCAAGGTCCCCTGAAAGCTCAGGCTGGGACACGGGAGCCTCTGTGCCCTGTGGCCTCCGAACCCTAGTGCTAATCTGGCCATCCGTCCTCTTCTTACCCCAGTGCCCGCCCGGGACCTAGCACATACTAAGCGCTCAGGACGTGTGAGCTGCTGAAATAAGGGACTGCAGAGGGCAGGAAATTCCTTGAGGTGTCCTCTGTTTCTTTTATGCAAATGTGTTCTGAACCTCTGTTGGTTAATCTGTAAAATCTACTTAATCTACTGCCCATGAATACGTTTTGAAATGTGTAAAACTGTGTACAGGAAGCTCTGTATATCTGTCCCCTGCCCATTTCTGCAACCCCACCTCCTGCCAGGTTCTCACTGCCTTTCTGTGTTCCTGCCTCCCCAGCGTTTCGCCTCATCCCCGAATGGGCCATGGTCCTTTGCCTTGTCGCCCGCTTGGCATGGGCTCCTCCCCCTGGCTGGACACTCTTCTCCTTCGTTACACCTTTACTTGCCGCTTCCTCCTCATCCAGCCTCTCTTCAGGGAGGCCTCCACAGCAGACTAAGTGCCCACAAGTGTCATCCTGTGGGACTATGTGTGATTTCCTTCTCTACAGTATCATAATTCTATACACGTACTGAACGTCTTCAGCCTCCACGAGGGAATCTCTGAGGAGAGATGGTGTCTCTTGCTCACCATGGGATCACTGGCAGCTGGTACCTAGTAGATGCTCAATAAATATGTAATACTAAATGAATGAATGAATGAATGAATGAATGAATAAAATGAATGCATGGTTGTTAATGTACACATGTGAACAACTCCAAGGTGTAAAATAAACAAACATTTGTGTTCACATCTGTGTAAATAGCTCACTTGTCTGCCCTATCCAGACAGCCCCAGGGGGCTCACTGCATTCCTTTCTTCACTTGCCAGGATGCGTCTAATCTATAGGCCCGGCTGTGCCACGTCAGCATTTCTGAGACAGGTAAAGGACTTCTAGGAAGGTTAAGTTAGAACCACAAGTTCCATTTCCAGACCAAGGAACCTATGGGACACAGCATCATTAAACTGAAGGTAATGGGTTCTGAATACATTGGAAGTTTCTTCAGAGGTCCACCAGCGTGCATGAGAAGACTCAGGCTGGGTTTCCATCTCCTTCTGTGTGTAACTAGCACATTCACATTCTCATGAAGCTCTCGGTGCAGTCATACAGTGTGGGTGACAATCAGGCGTTCCCTTGCAGAGGCCACTGAATTTCATCCTGCATCCCTCAATCATTTATTCCCCATTCAGTCTTTATTTTCTTATCCATTACCTCCTTCAGTCCTTCAGTTAGACCCTAGAATACAGGATCCATCCATCCATCTATCCATCCATCCATCCATCATTTGCTTTTTTAAGCATCTGTTCTTTGCCTAAGACCACAGTCTTGCCCCACAGTGGGGCAATTCTCAGGCATGGTCCATACAGTCTCCCAGAGGCCCCCAGCAGGGCTGAGTGGCCGTTGCCCATAGCATCAATCTGCTGCTTCACATAACTTTTACTAACCTGCCTCAATTCCTTGTCTCACTTCTCCACTCTCTCACTGCACTCCCTAAAATCACCTCCCAAATAAATGACTTGTACCCAAACCCTTGTCTAAAGGTCTCTTTTGGGAAAGACAAAGTAAGACATCATCAAAGAAACAGGTTCATTTCTCCTAGATCACCTACGCTACCTATGGTTATGCATTTATTAGAGCCAGTCTTTGCTAACTGTTCACATCCATCTTCAGCTCCAAGAGAACTGGGGCCCTCGCAGCTGTTAGCTCTCCATTGACTACCTAGTGTCGGGCACAAAGCAGATGCTCAAGGAACCTTTCTTAAATGAATAAAAGGATATACCAGGCTGTGTCCCCAGTGCTAGGAATTCAACTATTTTGACTCAATCCCTGCTCACAGCCTGAGAGAAGCAAAGTGTAGTATTTATAATATACTTTCACTGAAATAAATGTCATTCATTAGCATTAGATATTAGGAGGTCTTGGGAAAGTGTACTGAACCCAGCTGAAGGATGATCAGTGAAGGCTTCCCAGGGAAGTGATCCCAAAGCCTGATCACCCAGGGGAAGAAGGGCACATACGCCAAGAGTCTGTGGGATTATTGAGAGAGGCAGAATACAAGGATCTTCTTCATGAGCTTGATAGTTAGGAAAGTTAAAGTTATAGCACCCTCTAACTCAGAGGCTCGGACTAGACTTATAATATTGTAAATATTAATAATGGAAACTGAATAGCAAAGGTATGGGCAACAGTGTGAGCACTGAGGTTGAATGCTCAGATGTGGCTGGTTCTAGAAATTAGGTTGATCTAAAAATCCTCTTGTGGAGGTGCTCTCTCATGTTCGGGAGGTGGTGATTAGTGAGGCAGGGGGCCTGGCCCAGGAAGTTTCCTGTCTACCAAGGCTTTATCAGTCCCCAGGGGCTGGGAGTCATGTTTAGGGAGCACATGCCTCCCCCGCAGAGCCTCTGAGTTCTGAACTCTGCTCCTGTCTTTCAAGATCTATACCTGCAATTGTCAACAAACTCTGTTTTCATTTGTAAATGTCCTTAACAGTGGGACAGATTTGCAAAATTGTCCGTCAACTGTCATCACTGAGTGGGATCCAAGTTTGTCTCTTGTATTGTGGTGAGGCTGAATGCTGTAACTAACAACCCCAGAACCTCAGTGGCTTAATTTACAAAAAGTGTATTTCTTACTCATGTTATGTGGAGTTGTATGTTTGAAGGGTAGTCTTCCAATACTGTGATTCAGAGACCCAGAGCTCTTCAGTGTGGTGGTTCTGCCATCCCCTGGGGTCCCAGAGTCCTCCCTGGATGCTCTACACCCTTCCTCCCAGCAGAATGGGGAAAAGCCTCGCAGGTTGCATGGAAGGTTGTACTGGTTGGCCTGGGGAGCTCTGCTGTTTCTGTTCACATACCATCGGTCATAACTCAGTTCCATGCTCCACTGAAGTGCATGGGAGCCTGAGAGCAGCTATGTTCCCAGGCAGAAAAAATAACAGGATTTTGTGAAGACCTAGACTTCTCTCCCATAATTTCAAGACACATTTGAAAGGCTGGGGCCATGAGAAGATAACCAAAGATGACATTCCCTATCAGTTAATGAAATGCAGTCTGCCTTTACTTTTCTTGATGAGATCATCTTTTCTGCTTTTCATTTGATATGAAAAGTTTGTTGGACACATTGACCTGGAATTTGACTGACAAAAGAGTGTTAATATTAGGAGTTACTGGAGAATATGTATCCAAAATACCTTTCTCACCTTAAGAAATACAAGGTCAAAAAATTAGTGATGTTCAAGGAATGGACTTCCTCTTTGGCAAAAAAGAGTGATGTTCTTAGGAAGTGTTCAGAGAAACTGTGTGTGTGTGTGTGTGTGTGTGTGTGTGTGTTTATTGTATGTGTGCCTATTGTGTGTGTGTGCATCCAAAAGACCTTGGAAGAGGTGATGTCGAGATATAGCAAGTGAGAATGTATCCCCAATATCTGTGTCCTAGAAAAGCTCTACTTTAGAATCATAGGAGCTGAAATGATTTTTTCTTCATTAAGAACAGAGTTGAGCCTCCAAGGTCAGCAACCATGTTAGATTGTTATTATAATCATCTCCATTTCAAAGGGAAGTAAACCAAGACTGAGAGATGTTAAGAATTTCCCCCCAAGGTTATACAGCTACTAAGTGGTAGAGGTAGGATTGAAACCCTCCAGATCTGACGTGAGAGCCCATGCTCAACAGTATGGTTTTCTAAGCCTGTTGGAAGTAGTTGCACATTGCAGGAAAAATGAAACTCATTGGTAACCACTGCATACTACTGCCTGAAAATTTGGTGTGAAGTGGAATAAACAAAATCCATAGCCCCCTACCCACTACAACCATGGTTAAAATTTTAGCAAAAATTAGAACAAACAGTATTTATTAATCACCTCACTCCCCATGTCCCACCATCAGAAATCATTCTTGCTAAATGACTAATTCTGTCCAGTCTTTCTTCTTTATACTGTTGAATCACCCTTAGTATCTTCTCTAACCTTGGAGTTAGAGAAGCCAGATAAACCTCAGGGTCAGTCCAAACTGTGCTTTTACTGAGAAGTCTGTTTTCCAATGCAGAATAGCAGTTTTGGAAACTACAGACTCAGGGATGATACTACTCGTAATAGATCCATTTCAGGAAAGGTGGTGTGGCCAGTGACAGCTTCCCAGTGATGTTGCAGTTCTCCAGAAGGGACCAAAATCATGGCAATTAGGTGCTGTAAGTACACTGTTATTAACATGTGTGCATTGAGTCCAAGTATTGTGACATCTCTCCTTTTCATCTTACTATGGAATAATAGAAATAATTGAGGAAAATTTAAGTAGAGTTCAATAGACACAGCCATTCATTCCTCCAATATTAATTGGTGTGTTCTCTGCACAAAGTGCTATAGCAGGTATGAAGGATACAACACAGATAAAATTGTACCTTGTGGTGTGTTTTCTATTTGGAGTCTGGAAAAAGGGCTGTGGGAGTTCAGCCCTTGGTCACCAATGTTATTTGTTCCTCTTAAGTATGGGCGGTAGAAGGGACACCTCAATATCACCAGTTTACTGAGGAGAAAACTGAGACTGTAAAACATTTAGTGACTTACTAATGGAGAGACACAAGTAGAAAGTAGTCAACCCAGAACTCAAACCTATGTTTGTGATGTTTCTAATGTAAACTAGGGCATCGTAAGAAGTTAGAAATTGTCATTTAGACACATTGTACCAAAAATTCCACAAGACCCATCCTGCCTAATAACTACTTTCCTAATCTTGGTGAAGCATCATGATGACAGATACCTGTCAGGATATTCTTCTAGTTATAAGCCCAAAACAAGCCCATGTTTTCTCTGCCTCTGAAATTGTGCAGTAAAGGACCTAGCACAGTGCTTGGCGCTTGACAAGTGCTCGGTGTATATCATATAATTCTACACTTGTCACGTTTGAGATGATGATCACATGATTACCAAATTATCTACTTTTCAACTGTGCACCCCCTCAAAAAAAATCAGGACTATGCTTATTTTGGTCTCTGAAACATTTCCATAAATTATTGAGGGAAAAAATACCAGTTTACTAGCAAATAAAATTTAAATCTTGGCACAAATCTGCTATAATTTCAACATGTTTAAAAATGTGCCTTTGTCCATTGTCTCACTCCTAACGATTATTGCCCTTAAGTCTTGGGCTGATGTTTTTTAACAAGGAATGAATTTGAGTTGGGTGGGAGTAGTCACATGGCACGCAAGGTAAGCCTTAAAAGGAGCTTTTCTTCTTGGCCATATCACATGTGTATAAATTACCTTCAGCAGGGAGAGTTTTATTTTTATTTTTTATTTTTTTATAAATTTATTTATTTATTTTAGCTGTGTTGGGTCTTCATTTCTGTGCGAGGGCTTTCTCTAGTTGCGGCGAGCAGGGACCACTCTTCATCGCGTTGCGTGGGCCTCTCACTATCGCGGCCTCTCCTGTTGCGGAGCACAGGCTCCAGACACGCAGGCTCAGTAGTTGTGGCTCACGGGCCCAGTTGCTCCCCGGCATGTGGGATCTTCCCAGACCAGGGCTCGAACCCGTGTCCCCTGCATTGGCAGGCAGATTCTCAACCACTGCGCCACCAGGGAAGCCCAAAGGGAGAGTTTTATTATTAATCATTTATGCCAATAAACATCTCATTAAATCTAACTTTCACTTATGGAGTATGCAGTTGTCATTATATAAATATTATTTAATTACGTAATGGCTCAACTATTAAGAAATATGTATTTAACTGATATTCAAACCACACTCATAAAATGCTCTATCCTAGGGACTATTTGAGAATTCCATAATCTTTTGATTAAGACTGTAGTATTTTACTGATTGTATTTGGTTAAGCCATGTTGTCTTTATAATAAGGTGTGTTGATATTAAAAAAATGATTAAACATTTTCAAGAGAAGAGCCACTTCATATTCACCCACCTTTCATCTCCATATTATGAATTATATATTATTCTTTTACTTCTATATCCTTAATACATTTTTCTCTCTCTTTGTAGGCGATTATACAGTGACCCATTCATATAGCTCATGAGACGTCTCTATTTTTTATGAATGTCTGTACGTATGGAGGAAATGAGTACAAAATTTATAACCAGTTGGACCATATAAATTTTTTGTGTGTAGAGGGGTATAGTCATCACACTGAACTGTTCGAATTTAAGAGGAAATTATTTTAGAATAGTATGGGGAGTGATGAATGTTTAAACCTAGGAACTCCCTTTAGCCTAGTATGTGACCAAATTCCACATAAGTCGAGGGTTTGGGAAGGCTCACTGTAACGCTCCTGTGATTTATTATATGAGAGATGGCAGGAGACTCAGAGGCCAGAGCATAATGAGTGGGTGTTGGCTGCTAGCTGCTGAGAAGAGGGAGAATGGAGATGGAATTGGGCTGAGTCAAGTTTAGGGAACTAACCTATGAAGGGTGATGGTGTCCAAGGAGGCATGATACACTCAAATTTGGTCTCAGCTCAATGCATATATCCAAAGTAACCCAACATCAGAATTCTTCAGGGAGCAGTTACACTTGAGATGTGGTTAGTGCCAGAACGGCTTGCAGCCTGCCCCAAAGAGGAGGCAAGAGGAAGAGCCTGCGGTCATCCCAGGAAATGTGGCAGGTAAACAACCCACAATAGAGTGTAAGCTCGGCGAGGCCAAGACCCACACCTTTCTGGTTAGTGGTTATATCCATAGGGTCCAACGTAGAGCCCAGCACACTAGTTTTCTAGAAATACTTGCCAATTTGTGGGTGGAGGGAGGATGCAGCCAGTGTCAGGGCACAGATACAGTATCAGATTTTGTGAGCTTGGGTTTAGTACATGGTTGGAAGCCTGAGGCATACCTCCAAGAAAAAAGCCAGCTATGTGGACTAGTCCTAGAGTAAGAGACAGCATCTTAGGACAGGGGAAGGCATGTGATGCTCAGAGCTCACTCAGGGAGCGATGGGTACCAACCTTAGGTGGGATGTGTGTCTAGTGTTCTCACTTATGCATTCAGTAATCATTTACTGGGCACTAGCTTTGGTCCAAACATCATGTGAAATGTTGGGATGCAGAGATAAAATGTCATGATATCTGGCTTGGGAGAACTTCTTCCCTAGTTGGGAGAAAGGCATTCAAACACCATTACAGGGTGGGCCGGCACAGGGTGATATGTGCAGAGTCTCGGCACAGCTGCCTCCAGGATGGTGGTCTGGGTGTCAGGTCTTTGAGAATAAGTTCTGAGAGCCCAGATTCTTCTCAGTAGCAGGGCTTGAACATTCTAGAAACTCCAAATAACATTTAAGGTGTTGGTTATTTCATTTCAAAAAAACACTTGAACTGGGTCAGGGAAAGGGCTTTACAGATATTAACTCATTTTATCCTCCCAGTAATACTGAGGAATAGGTACTAACATTTCCATTTTACAGATGAGGAAGCAAGAATTCAGTGGTTAAGCCATTTGCTCAAGATCCCACAGATAGTATTTGGGGAATTCTGAATTTGAACTCAGAAAATTTCACTCCAGAATTCACAATCTTAAACCTTACACTGTAGTGTGCACAATGATGAGTTCAGAGACAGGGTAGATGAGTGTGAGGTGAAGTTGGTGGAGGTGTCTGGGGGTGTCTGGTGGAAGATATGGACTTGAGTTAAATCCCTATGTGGAGGAAAAAGGCCAGCCATTTTAGAATGGGACTCCGGTGAAAGTGAAGGCATGAGCATAGAAATCCATTTGTTGATTCAAGAGCTATTTATTTAGCATCTACACAGCATGCCGGGCCTTGAACTAGGTGCTGGACATGCAGCGGTAAGCAAGGGGTGGGGAGGCGTGAGGCCTCCTTTGCTTGGAGCTCCCAGGCTAATGAAGAATTCAGACAAGCCAATGGGTGATTCCAACAGCATCCAGTAGGTCAAGTTCAGCATAGTGGGGACACAGAGGATGGGCTCCTGACCTGGTCAAGGGAGGATTTCTAGAAGTGCAGCATGGAGAGAACAGCATTGAAAGGATCTAAAATGAAGGTTGAGAAGGATGTTCAGCCATTTAGCAAGGGGAATGGAGGCAAGAGTGGAGGGGTTTCAACTTAAAGAATCCTAAAAGAGGCAGCAATCGAAAAGGATCTCGGGTTCAGGGAGACTAGCTGCTCATCAAGCACTGCGCCTGGGGTTCAGAATGGTGTCCATCAGTCCTCGCCAAGGGCAGAGGCTTTGTATCTCAGAGGATAATATTACTGATCATATTTGGTTCTTCAAACCCAACCCAACTTTCCCCTTGTATCATCAATTTAGTAGGTTTAACTAAAGTATACGATGTTTCTGTTCCAGTTTGCTTTGTGAAGCGCTTATGGAAAGACCGTTTATAAATCTCTATAATAATGAATTATGAACAACAAAAAAAGGGCTGCAGCATCCGTCCTCTGTCCTGCTCCTCCAAGGGAAAAGCTGAGTCTGATTCTTATATTCCGCTTTGTCTGGCCTTGTTTTCTTTCGAAGACAAGAGAACAACATAACCATAAGCTATCTGGTAGAAGTAAAAGATTGATGCAAACTTTACTGTGTAAAATTTGGGCCCTTTTCAGCCAGAAGTGAAAACAATTGAACATTATAAAAATGCACAACATACTTGAGAAGAACTTATTTTATTCAAACACTAAGAACCTTCACCCTAGGAGAAACCTCTTTATGTGAAAATAAATTAATATGTGCATCATAAGAAATAGATGTCTCTGGCAGTTTCAAATCTTGAAGCCCGAAGGTCTGACTGCCTCATTTTAAAAGTGCAGACACCAATGAAATGACCCAGGGCGTGACATAACTCACTCAAGATCACCAAATATGAATGGGTAAATTCACACCCAGAGAATTTGACTCCAGAACCTTCTTTCACAACCACAACAATATGTTAAGTCTCGCCTTCCAGACCATGTTGAAAAGTTTGCCAATCATCCTGAGATGCTCCAGAGCACATAGAAGAGAGGAACTGCCAGAACCCTCAATGGCTGAGCCCACCACTGAGGGAGCTGAAAACACCTCTGATGGGAAGTTGTCCTGAGACCACCTTCTGGGAGTTCATATCTCATTGTCGTGCTCATTATAAAAGAGCATCGATGTGTCCGATTAAAGTGGCTTGAGCAGAGGATGTGGCTGCCAGCCTCCTGGGGGCACCATCAGTCACAGCACCCGGTGCACTCCAGCCCAGCCTGGACCACTGGCGTGCGATACCCAGTGCTGGTTCTGTTCGCAGATCCACTGAGAAAGCAGAAGGCAGAGGAGAGCTGGCCCCACAACAGCTCATATAATAAAGACCTAACTTGACTTTACCCCAGAAACAAATCTATGGTATAATCCACTATAAAAAAATGGACATAATTATAATGATCTTTGTTAAAACTTTGAAGGACAAAACCACAAATAAGCAAAACACTAACATAGTCTCAAAGTGCATTAAGAAAAGCAGAATATCCAAAGTATGGATATGGGAGGTGAAAACTGCACTTTCCCCAGGATAAACGATCACCAGCAGCATTATTGTTACTATTAACAATATTATTATTATTATAGTCACCATCTTTTAGTGTCAACTACTCTGCTAAGCATTTCAGATGGATTAATTCATAATTCATCAATCTCCACAACAACACTATGGGATGGGTTTTTTATCCTTATTTTCCAAAAAAAAAAAATGAGGCTTAGTTGGTATGCCCAAAGTCACAGGACTAGTAAATGTGGAAGTAGGGGGTTCAGAGTTGGTCAATTAGGGGCTGACAACATCCTCTATGACCTGAGCTCCTCCCACCCTTCTGCCCCACCATCCCCAGTGGGTCAGCTTGCCCCCAGATGGCTGCTGCAATCCCAAGCATTTGAAGCAGGCAGAAAGGGGCTTCTCCCTTCCTCCATGTGTCTCTTATGAGAAAGCCTTGCAGCACATCTACCATCATAGCTCATTGACCAGAAGTGGATCCTGAACAAATTATCCCACTGGGGATATATTTTTAAAGCTCCCAGGGTGCTTCTCATGTGCAGTCTGGATAGACAACCACTGGTCAGGACTAATTTAGATTCACTGGCTGGGTCTCAGAGGGGTACAGACACCCCTGAGGCACCAGGTGCCAGACACTGACCAACTTGGGTCCCGTTGGCAAAGAAGGTGGGGGTGGGTATTAGCACCTCCACACCCCCAGGCCCCCGCAGCCAGCATGGGGAGGGGCAGTGATGTCATGGAGAACACACACGTCAAGCTGACTGAGGATTCCTAGTGGCCACCCTGCTCTTGCGGAAGGTCCAGTTTCCATCACAAACCCCCAAGGTCCTGGGTTCTTTGCTGGCAAGGGGGTGATGACAAATGCTTTTGTAATTATAGGAAGTCCTGTTGTATTGTAGGGAGATTTTTTGGGTGGCAGGAGAATGATGGCTTTTCCATCAAAGAGGAGGCCACTGGGCAGAAAGAAGGCTGAATGACCGAGTGGTTCTGCTGCAAAACCCTTTCTAAGACATTCGTCAAAGGGAAGTGTCAAAGATAAACATGCAGATTCTTTTAGGGACCAAATTTTAGCCAGGTGTTTTATCCTCTCTCCTCCCCTCCCCTCCCTTCCCCTCCCCTCCCTTCCCCTCCCCTCCCCTCCCTTCCCCTCCCCTCCCTTCCTCCCCGTCTCCCTTCGTCCCTCCCTCTCTCCTTCTCTCTCACCCTCTCTCCTTCTCTCTCCCTCTCGTGTTTATAACGGTGAACTTAATCACGATGAGCTGAGTCAGGTCTGGTCCTCTTGCCCTGTACCCCCACTGCTCCCACTCCTTCTCCTTTAAGAGGACAACCTCCCATGTCACTTTTAATATCTATTATGTTTAATAATATATATCATTCTGGCCAGGCTATTAGTTTCTCAAAGGCAGGCGCAATCCCCTTTCTCATATTCCTCGACTTCTCTAGAGGCTAGCACGATGCCTGGCCCGTGCAAGACACTCAGCGTCCGGTTAACAGTGGACTGTCGGGTCTTCTGGATCACAGCCTTGAAGGGAGAGACAGCCCACCCGGGCCGAGGAAGCGGAAGCCACTGCCAGAGGTGAAGTACGCACGCTGCAGTGATTCAGTGAACCTTGTGAAAACAGGAGCGCGTGAGGGTCAGGGGGCCCCGCTTCTCTGAGGAAGACCCTGATGTGTCAGGTGGGGCCTGTGCCCTGCTCACGCCTCTCTGTGACAGTCAGTGGTTCTCAGCTGCACATCAGAATCACCTGCAAGACTTGTTAAGACAGATTGTGCCGCTTCCCCATTTGTGACTCCCCAGGTCTGGGATGGGGTCTGAGAACGTGCCTGTCAAACAAGTTCCCAGGCGAGGCTGACGGTGCCGATCGGGTACTTTGGGAACCACTCTTCCTGACGTCTCCCAGAGGACTTCTCTCTCCATCTCAGGAATTCCCAAGCTCTCCTTAGGATTGTTGCGAAGGACCGGGTCAGCCCACATCTCTCTGAAAGGAGGCTGACCCCTTCCACCAGGTCTCTGGGTAGACACCAAGTCTTGGGGAGACAGCGCTCAGAGCCAGGCCCTCCTCAAGGGGGCGGTGAGCATCATGACTCACGAGGCTGGGGGAAGCGTCTAGAGCAGCAGCCCCTCCTCTGTGGGTTCAGGGCTGCAACGTGGGGGCCCAGGGGGGCACTCAGCACTGAGGACGCTCACTTCTGGCTTTCAGGACTCCCACCTCGGGTCTCTGTTCCCACAGTCACTGACAGTGTCTTTATCCATCAAAGCATTTCAACAGACGCTCAGCTCCCCTTGCATAACCCTTGGACCTCCTCATCTCGGGGCCTCTTGCTCTGTCCTGGGTTTTCCGTGTCTGCATTTGAGTTCTCTTTGGCCTGGTCAGAGTTCTCCAATGTGCTTGGCAGTGGGGTATGCATTTGGGAAAAAAAAAAATGGCAGGGATAGTCACGCCCTGCTTGATTTCTGAGGTAAAAATAGATTCTCTGCATGTGGAGAAACCAGAGGCCAAAAAAGTCCAGAGCAACATCAGTTCTCTCTCCAGTGGCAGAAACACCTGGAATTGCCGCTTAACTATCTCAGAAGCAACGGTGCAATTTAGAGGTTTCAGGAACAACGTGAGGGACCTCACGTGTGGTTTTGGCAGCTGCCAATCACCACGGGATCCAGCCCAGAAGCTGAGGGTGCATCTAGTTCATCACTTATGAACCGATGTGACCTTGGGTACGTTCCCTCTCCTCACTGGGCCCCGGTTTCCCATCAGTAATTTGGGGGAAATCGTACGTGGTTTTCAGGGCCAATGTGACAACCCACTGAAAGAGCATTTGTGAAGAGTCCTTCCTTGGGGAAGAAAGAACTGGTTGGAGCTGGAGGAGGAGAGATAGGAGCTCTGCTGTAGTAAAGGATGGACCAGAGGCAGGGACTCAGGAAGGAGGGGTAAGTGAGATTTATTGACCTGAGGAAGCAAGAGCCCGGGGAAAGCAGGGACTACTAAGGGAAATGGCAGAGGTTAGAGGAAGACGGGGAGAAGTGGCAGCTTGGGTATAGTTTTCTGTTGATACAGGTTTCTGATATTGTTTTCTGTTGTTGATGGGGTGTCACTGGAAGGTTTTAAACAAGGACGGACATCAGAGTTGTAATTTAGAAAATGTGGGGAAGATAGGAATGTCCTGGAAGCAACAGAGCCCAGGGATAAGGCTTCGACCAAAAAAAGTCAGAAACAGTGCAGAGGAAGTGGGGTGGAAAGTAGGGACATATGAGATTTTCTTTTTGGAAGACTGAAAAAACAGGCCTATTGCTGATTAGAAATAGCTTTAAATTAGCATTTGCAAATGAAGGCCTCTTTCCCTGCCTCCTTCTCAAGCCACACTTGCCCCTGGAGGGGGCTTTAACTCAGACTCGACCCCCTCTCAGCCAGGTCCCCGCTGTCTCCCTCCTTGCCTGAATGTTTTGGCCTGTTGTCTCCTTCCAGGTCCTGAGCTAAGAGGTTCACCCCGCCGGCCGCAGCCAAGGGAAAAGAACATCCAAATGGGAGGAAACCGCAGAGTTTTCTGTTTTCTTCTGCAAGAGAAAGCAAGGTTATTTTTGGCCCCTTTCAGTACAAATCAGATTTTTTCTTTCTTTCTTTCTCAAAGCCCTGTGTCTGGCAGGATTCAGGCAGGGGAGCGAAAATTAGAGCTCGCATGTTGAATACCGTTGCATTTTTGCTCGGTGTCAGTTTTGTTTGTCTTCCTCTGCTTGGCTGTCTCCCTTGTCTCGGGATTGTTGACTTCCTTCAGACGCTGTTCTCAAGACAAAGAAAGTAAAAAACCTTCCTCAAGGATGGGGAGCTTTGGTTGGAGAGAAAGAGGAGGACAGAAGGGAAGCATCCCACAGTCTGGGTCTGGCTGTGGACCAAGCGCTTTCACACACAGCCCCACATTCTCAAATTAACTCTCTGGCTCGGAGGTGCTGAGATGCCCTAGGAGGCACAGGGCTGGCGGGGCGAGGCCAGAAGTGAAGCTAGGCTGTCCACCCCTATGGCCACCTTGTTTCCATGTTCGGCTGTGCCTCATTTGTGGGTTGTGAAGTTTGCTGGCGTCCCCTGTAGCAATGGAACCAGGAGTTAGGAGCCCAGGCTTGACCCCAACCGCTGTGGGTTTGAGCCCTGCCTGAGCTAAGTTACTGAACCTCCATAAATGTCAGTTTTCCTGATTTGTGAAATGGGCATAATAACAGTGGATTGTTGAGTTGACGTGAGGGTTCAACGAGATGATCCACGTGGAGAATTTGGGGACTGCCTGGAACGTGCATCGTGCTGGCTGAGTGTGTATGTGTGCGAGTTCTGTGTGCGCTTGTGAAAACCACACCGCCCACTTTTACCCGATGGTCACCCGATTTGCTAAAGTCCTGCTTGGACTGTTTGGCGGAAGTTGTAAATTAGTTTTGATTCGTAGAAGATTCTTTTCTTTTCCTCCTTCTATTCCGATGGAATTTTTCCCTTGAGGCAGTTCAGGTTAATGTAACCTGTAAGAATGTGGCAAACAGCAATTGGAAGGATTTTCCTATTTAATTCCATACATCATTTTGCACATTTTGAGCCAGAGTCATTTGTGGGTACGATGACTCTGGCGACTTTTTTTTTTTCTTCAATGAAACATAACGTGGGCGCGCGCACGTGCGTGCGCACACACACACACACACACACACACACGTCATCCTGGGTGGCGCTGTCTAAACCCCACCTTTTCTCCTTTCCAGTTCTTTCTCATTTTGAAAGGAAATTCCTCTGCTTGCTTCATGGAAGGTCCGTCAAAAGTTCCCACCCTGACTAACACTAAATGACAATTAATAGAATAATGATAAATCAACACCATTGAATGTGCACCTGCTATGTTTTGGGAACTTAGCTTGTGTTCTGTCCAATCTTTACAACTGCCGTGAAGTTTATACCCATTTTTCAGTTGAGAAAAGTAAGGCACAGAAAGTGAAGGACAAAGGCATTCAGACAAATTAACGAAGCAGGCTGATAAAGGAAGGCATTCCTATCTGGTTTCAAACGTGGTGTTTTATTCTGGTTTATTTTTAATCTTTATACCAGGATGCTTCTCCTTTAGGACAAAAGGGCTGCCTGCCTTGTTCCCTCTGTGTCCCCAGTCTCTGGCACATATTTGTACAATATTCGCAAGTATTTGTTAAATGCTTGCAGAAACAGGCACATGCACACACACACACATACACACACATAGAGACTGTTATTGTGGTTGTCTTATTTTTTATAAGATACCCCTGGCTCTGGACTCCAGCTTCAGCACCCATGGTTAGGAGTGGCAGGCACATGGGTTTGGCAGCTGGCAGTCGCAACGGGATCCAGCCCGGAAGCTGCACATGCCTCAAGTCCGTCACTTATGAATGATGTGACCTTGGCACGTTACCTCTCCTCCTGGGGCCCTGCGTTCCCTATCAGTAAGTTGGGGGAAGATCTCAGAGAGCACGGAGGGACAGCTTTCTGAGGGATCTGGCACCACGAAGACGTTCCAGTCCTGCCTGGTTTTTCTCACACCCCAGAGACCACTGAGCATCCTGGGACTGGTCTCCATCTTTGAATGTGAACCAATTAATTACTACTGACATAAACGAATGGCTGGCATCTAGTCGCTGGCACCCTAAATCAAATATTCTCAGTTTTCCAGGCCTACGGAATAGCACGCATGAAGCACCAGCTTTTCTCCCCGTCGCTCACAGGCACCACGTTAATCCCACGAGCACTCATTGCACTGGCGGAAGAAACGTGTGGCTCTGACTCCTGGGGTTACTCAAGGGCTTCTCGCCCTGACTAATGGTGGTCACGTGAAAACATTTGCCACCAGCCCCGGGAAACCCCTTCTGGTCAGGTTAGGCTTCCTGCAGGAGTAGAGACTGTGCAGAGGTGGAGAAGGCTGGCACAGGAGAGGCTGTAGTGTACATATTGAAAGGAGAATTGCTAGGGGCTCCTTACTTTATTTGTCTACTGAATGAAGGACTGTTTCTTTCAGGATAGCATTTCCTAATGTTTTCTCTGAAGAACATTGTTTCTGCGGTCTGCTAATAAGGTACATTGGAAAGAAAGAGAGAGCGAGTTGGAAGGAGAGAAAGAAAAAAAGAGTATTCCTTAGTCAAATAATTTTGGGAAATCCTGGAATAAACAACGTTAGGCATTTTTTTTTTTTTAATTGCAGAATTTCTCGGCGTCTTTAAGAGGTTAATGTGCATTATGACTATGCGAAAGATAAACATGGTATCATGCTCTTCTGACAACAGAATGTTTTCCCCCTCTCTGAAAGTCCCAGGGAACTAGTGTTCTGTACCACACTTTGGGAAAAAGAACTTGCATAGAGGAAGAGAAACTGGATTCTGGGCCTTTAGGCAAAGCTTTCACACAGGTTGAAGTAATTCCAGGTGATTCAAGTCAGGAGGTAGTTAGTAGGTACTCAGTCTCTAGATAACCTCCTTCTCCACAGCAGCTCCACTCGTGAACGCCTCCCAGCAAGCTGGCGTCCTGGGTGCTCCGTACAGGTAGGTCTCTGCCGTGCCTTCAGGTGGGCATTCTAGGCTTAGCAGAGCGGACATTTGGGCATCCAGAACAAAACGGAGAAGGGAGCCATAATAATAAAGGGGACGCCACTCAGCTTCCTTTCCTGGTCTTTGCTTCTTGCACCCAGGTAAACGACATGCAGCAAACTCTGGGAAAGGCTTAGAAAAGGGATTTTTATGTGTGTGTGAGTAGAGGTGTTGCCTTGGGGGCATGTGTAAGCCCAAACCTGAAGTGATTGTATGCCAGAGGGCCACAGTTTGAGAAACCCTTGTGAAGGCCGTATGAAAGCTGGGATGGCACGGAGCTATTGGCAAGGGAGGGCGTCTACTGGGTGGACCATGGCAGCTGACTCAGGTATGACCAGGATGGTCCTCAAGGATTTGGTGGTCTAGGTAATTTCTCTAAGCGGGGTGGTTGGCCATGAGTCCTTACGGGCTTCCCTATATTCATGATTAGTCTCAGTATCTTAATGTGCAGGCTCAATTTTAACTTCAAGCAACTGAAGAAAGTTGACTTCTGGCGGTGAGACCAAATGTAGATTTAGGGGAGCCTGGAGTTGGTGAGGTTCTGAGTCTTGCTGGAGGACGGCACACAGAGGCACCCGGCCCCCACCCGGGGGCAGGCTCTGTTAGAGGGGCTCTCAGCTCCCCCTCCTGAGGCACAGAGATTGGCTCAGAGCTAAGCTGATAAAGAGAAAGTGATAAGAAGGAAGGGCAGGAATCTCAGAAATGCTATTGCTTCACTTTCCAGAAGCTTCCCAAACATCAAACCCTGACCTCAAACTACCCTTGCTCTCTGAAAAAGTGGATGGCGAGTCGGGGAGCTTCACTGACACGGCAGCCCTGGCCTTGCCTCGGCTGTCGGGCTTAAGGTTCTGGAGGTTTCTTAAAAAGCATTTGGAGATTTAAGTTTTCTTTTGGTTTTAGGGAAGCGGAGCAGGCATTAGCGTTTGTTGAGTGATGACTGTGTATGGGGAAGGCCCTGCATTCCCTCTCTGGTTCTCAGAAGTGGCTACACATGGAATCCCTGGGTTTTTGGTTGTTTGTTTGCTTTATGAATGCTGATTCCTGGGGCCCACCCCAGGTAGCCTGATTTGATTGATCTGGAGTGTGGCCTGCGCGTCAGGGTTCGTGAGCCCCCCACCCCGCCCCCCAGGTGCGTCAAATTTGGGGCAAAGTTTGAGAACCGCTGCACCGGAAGCTTCTGTCCCTCATTCCCAGTTACTCACCAGTAACCCAACCATGGGGACATTAGTGTCAGTTGAAGAAAAAGGGCTCAGGGCTTTCCCAAGAGCACACGGTCACAGAGGCTAGAACACAGGTTCCGAGGCCAGTCTTATATCACACCGCGTCAATAAATGTTGCAAGGTCTGACTTGATTGGACAATGAGGCCATCGTGGGCCCGTATGGGGCTTGAAGGAGTTGGCATCTGCTGCAGCCATAAAGGTCACCCAATGTACCCTTCTCCTGGGCCCATTCCAAAGAGCAGGGAATTGTAACCTGGGCCAGGAGCTAAGTGACTTGATCCCACAGCTATTAGGCCCACCCAAGAATCAGGATGGGCTAACACCAGGCCAAGTTTATTTTTCTTTTCTGTCAAGTGTGATCGCCGGAGAAGACTGCATGGGAAGTAATGCAGACACACGTGGGCCCTTGAGGGTGCGGGGTTCACAGTGCATCGAGGAGCCAGCCAGGCTTGACACGGCACCCCTCCCGCTGCACTTACTCAGGCACGAGGCCGCCTGCATTCCCACTGGTCTTCAGGGATAGAGGATTGACTTGGAAGGGAAAAATGTGGCCAGGAAGGAAGCTAGGCCCTTATCTAGATTCCGACCCTTATCTATAAAGTGAGGATTACAATCACCTATAGTTGTGATAACTAAATTATATATAATATGTATAATTATATATAATTATATATGAATACATATTATATATTGTATTAATATATAAATATTCAAATTATACATAAAATACATAAAATAATATATGCTGTTATAGACTAATGTATACTATTACATGTATAAACATTATTTTATGTATCATATCATTTACCTGTATATCTGCACTGTGCACAGCTACGGTGAAGGAGCCCCAGGCTGAGTCAGAGGCTAATCTCTGTTGGTAACTCACTCCATCAAAAGCCAGTTGGAGTGGTTATACAAATTATGGTACATCCGCTGAATGGAGTTCTTTGCAGCTGTTAAAAATGAGATAAATCCATATATCCAAATAAGGAAAGCTGTCCAAGATAGACACTGAGGGCAGAGCCATGGGAAAGGGTAGCCCTTTTCCATAATGAAAAGCATTTACATATAAATACGTACATGTATAAAATGTAAAGCTAAAAACAGACTCTAGCTGTGCATGTCCTTGGGGGGACGTGCATGTTTTCTGGAGAAAGTTAGGAAAGAGGGATTTGGCAAAAGGAAAAGGGAAAGAAGATTTTCCGTTTTATTTTATGCTTTCTCCTTATTTCATACTCAACTGAACTGTTTGCACGTTTCCTGTGTGTGTGTGTGTGTCTGTGTCTGTGTCTGTGTTTCAGTAACAGAAACAAAAGAAATTTGAGTTAAAACACAAAAGAAAACAAAGCCTGGACAGACTCTGAGCCTCAAGCTTTTTCTCCGTGTTCTGGGCCAGCCCAGCAGACATGGTTGTTTTTCCAGCTGGGAATCATTTCATCCTCTTGCCCTAAATGCTGAGCGAGCCCAGATCCAGCAGGAGGCCAACAGAGGCCTGGTCCGAGGCAGGACATCCACCCCCTTCCATGTCTGGTGTTGTTTTTAAGTATGAGCACACAGGTGGGTGTGTTTGGGGAGTGGTGGGGGGGGAGCTGGACAAGCCTCAAGGAGGGAGAGAAACCAACATACCTAATGAGGGAACCCATGTGGTCTGTTCTAAATGTTTTCAAATAAAACCGGAAATAAATTTAATCCATAGAAAAAGGCTGATATAAATCCATGCACAGAAGCAGGAATCCTCTGGGTGAACAGATACCAACTTTGGGGCTAATTCTTCCCCTCACCTGCTATAATGTACTCATTGGTGACCCACCCCCCCCCCACAAAAGATGCACTGATACCCTAACCCCCAGAACCTATGAATACAACCTTATTTGGGAATAGGTCTTTGC
Source organism: Balaenoptera acutorostrata (assembly GCF_949987535.1). Lineage (NCBI taxonomy): Eukaryota > Metazoa > Chordata > Mammalia > Artiodactyla > Balaenopteridae > Balaenoptera > Balaenoptera acutorostrata. The sequence continues at coordinate 21,256,254 of NC_080082.1, read as the reverse complement.
AAATGTAAATTAGGATCTCCAGATGAGATCATCCTGGGTTACCTGGATGGGCCCTAAATCCAATGGCAAGTGTTCTTACAAGACATTTCTACGAGACAGAAGGGGAGAGGACACAGACACAAAGGAGAAGGCCATGTGAAAACGGAGACAGAGATTGGAGTGGCGCAGCCACAAGCTAAGGAACACGTGGAGCCACCAGAAGCCGAGAGGGGCAAGAGGGGATGGTACCCTGGAGCCTTTCTTTGGAGGGAGCTCGTCTCTGCCGACACCTTGATCTCGGACTTCTGGCCTCTAGAACTGTGAGAGAATACGTTTCCATTGTTTTAAGCCACCAAGATGCGGTAATTTATTACAGCAAGCCTAGGAAACTAACACACTTGCTGAAGAGACAGGGGTTGCCTTGGATTGACCTCCCAGCCAGGGGCAGACTCTGGGATTTGAAAAGAGAACAGGCAGGCCTCCACACCCACCCAGGATGCCCTGCCAAGCCCCCAACACACTCTGTGGGCCCTGATCTCCCTTTTCTAAACTTCTCCCAACACTCTCTATGGGCTTATTCTGCTTTATTTTTCTGCATGGAGCCTGTCGTGACCTGTTATTACTCATCTATTCGTATAGTAACTGTCCATCCCCCGGGGGACGTGAGCTCCGTGAGGGCAGGGCTGACAGCCTGGCTCGCCTCTGAATCTGCCCCTGGCCCAGTGCTTGGCATGTAAGGGTGCCGAGATGATCTTTGAGGAAGGGAGAGAGGAGCACAGAGGAAGGCCCTGAGAGGGATGTGGTGAGACCCCACTCACACCCAGCCCCCAGCAGCTTACCGTCTAGGCTGGGAGGGAGGGAGGGAGGTAGAGCAGGTGCTGGGACGGGTGTAACACAAGATCAGAAGGGTTAAGAAGAACATGGTAAGAAGTTGTAAGAAAGGGGCAGATAAAGTCCTAAGGGAGCAGAGAGATGCAAGAGATGACCTCCACCAGCAGGGATGGGGACACTCCGTCCCAAGGGGACATCTGACAGGTTTCACGGCTGTGATTGACTGCCCTGAATGGAGGAGAGAAGGCCTGCTGCACCACATGGCCGTTGTGAGAGGCAGCGAGGGACAATGCAGAGGATGGAACAGTTATGAGCGGCAGTGCGGAGCAGGCCCATGGGACCAGGCCAGTGACGGTGCTGTGTGTGCTGGGGATGGAAGAGGCCACGGAGGCTTCAAACCGGGAGCCTGTCCAGGTGACTGTCAGAGGCTCTAGGTGCACCTGACCCTGGGCACCAGCTCCGTAACTTCCAGGAGGTTAGTCTGCATTCCTTTCCATCCTTTACAACTTCCCAAAGCTCACAGTTACATTAGAAATTGCAACTGTGCATTGAGTCAAGATTGTGCTAAGAAGCTTCCATATTTAAATGTTTAATCCTTTAGACACATTCATATGATAGCATGATTATTCCCTTTTTGTAGATGAGACAGTTGAGTCTCAGAGCTGGTAATCGTGGAAATCAAGATTTAACCCTGAATATGCTGACTGCTGGTGGCAGGCCCATGCTGTCACCGTGGCCTGTGGCCTTCGTCACTGTGAAGGGTGCCGTGATTTCTGGAGTAGCTCACACACAGGACTCTCCTCTGGCCTGAAGCAGGGCTTTGGAGAGTTTAGGGCAGAGGTTATTCACCCCATTGTACAGAAGAGAAAGCTAAGAATCCAAGGAGTGGCGGGGTCTTTCCCAGGGCTCTGCAGACCCGGATGACAGGCACCAGTGTTTCATGCTTAAGGTCCTTTGCCTGGGATGCCCTGTATTCAGACTTGTGCCAGTACAAAAATGCAAGATGAGGGCAGTGGAGACAGGGGGGTGTCAGGAACTGGAGTGCAATTTGCTGCAGACCCAATGCCTACTGAGCAGGGCTCCTCCCCAGAGCTCAAATCAGTGGGCAATAAGGCAGCACATCCATCTCCAAAGGGCCTTCCAGGGAAAATTGCACTCCCTGGAAGGAGCTGGCTACATCCATCTTGCAGGACAATATGCTATTTTTGCCAGAGAGCTACAAGGCATAAATATAGATTTCTGAACATTTTTTATGAGCTGACATGATGGCCTCTGGACACCTCTTCACTAAACCATAAAAAGCCAGACAGCCCTTTCCAGAAACTGCATCCACCTGTGTCCCAGATAGACCTGGGAGCCTGCAGCTACATGGCAGAAAGGGCCCCACTTTGTTGGGGGAAAAAAAAAAAAAATCAATGGCCAGTTGTCTTCGAACTGCCTTGGAGATGAATGAAGCAGTCACCTGGGGGCCTTTTCTGTCTCGTGCTGTGACATCTCTTTCCTTGTGCCCTGTAACCAGGTCAGATCCTGGGGTGCAGACCAAATCCTGAGCCTTGCCTCAGCCTCCATCTTCCTTCCCATTTTCCCCGTGCTCCTTTCTACCACAGGGCCTTTGTACCACCTGGGATGTTCATCTGTCCCTGCCATCTGTGCCTAGGCAACCCTTTAGTTCTCAGACCTCCATCAAACCCCCCGCACCCACCATCTAGGTGAGGCTCCTTTGTTTGCCTAGAACCATAGTCACTTGATTCGGGGCATTTACCCCAGTTTGTAAGGGTTTGTGTGATTATTTGATTAGATTCTGTGTTCCCCACTTTACTGTAACCTTCATGAACGGTTGCTTCCATTACCTTCCCAGAGCCTAAAATGATGCCTGGTCCATACTCATTTCTAAGTAAATAGTTACCGAATATAAAGAAATGTGCCAATGAATGAATTAATAAATAAATGAATGAATGAGTGAGCAAGCAAGCAATGGTTCTCAACCGGGGAGAGTCCCCCCCAGCCCCGGGATATTTGGCAGTGTTTTGAGACATTTTTGTTAGTCATAACTGGGGAGGGTAGTGGTGGTGCTGTTGGCATCCAGTGGAGAGAGGCCAGGGCGCTGCTAAACATCCTACACAGAACCGTCCTCCCTCCTCCCAGCAAAGAATCTATCCTGCCCCAAATGTCAACGGTGCTGAAGGTGAGAAACCCTGTGAATTCATTTCCTAGGGCTACTGAACAAAGCACTACAAACTGGGTGGTTTAAAACAACAGAAATTTATTCGAGTACACTTCTAGAAGCCAGGAGTCCAAAATCAAGGTGTTGGTAGGGTTGGTTCCTTCTGGAGGCCCTGAGGGAAAGTTGATTCCTTGCCTCTCTGCTGGTTTCTGCCGGTTGCTGGCAATCCTGGGTGTCCCTTGGCTCACAGCTACATCTCTCCAATCTCTGCCTCTGTCTTCACACGGCCTTCTTCCCGAGGTGTCTCTGTGTGTCTTCTCCTCTTCTTATAAGGATACTAGGCATTGGATTTAGGGCCCAACCTAATGACCTCATCTTAATCAATTACAATGGCAAGGACCCTATTTCCGAATAAGGTTACCTTCACAGGTACTGGAGTTAGAATTTGAACATAACTTTTTAGGAGACACTGTTCAACTCACTACACCCTGGTTTAATGGAAAGTTAATTCTATTCATACACACGCTCCCCCCAAAAAGGAAGGGGCAAAGAAACCTGCTGTTTGTCCTCTCGTCTCTCACATCCCCGTTGCTGTCCAGACACTCAGCCAGGTGCCTGGGGTCTCCTCGGCTTTCCCTCTGCCCAGCCCTCTCAGCCACTGTCAGCCACCTGCACCTTGTCAGTACTTTACCTGAGGAATCCACCTTTGCGTTCAAGATCTTCTCCTTTACACTGGAGCATCATACTAAGTGGGTGATGTGCATTTGATCCTTGTGCCAGATCTATAAGCTAGGTATTCTTATTGCTCCATTTACAGATAAAGAAACCTGAGTTCAGAGGGATAAATAAAGAGCCCAAGCTTACGGAGCTGGTAAATGACAGAACCTGGTCATCTGAGGGGAAAGCCCATGCATGGCGCCTGTTCTCTGGGGGCTTCTCCACCCCCTTACTGAGCTCCCAGTTCCTCTCCTTTGCTCTTCTGGCAGGAGCTTCACCCTGTGCCCTGATAACTGGAGGGACTTGCCTCCCTCACAGCCTTTTCTCTCGGCATCATTCCTGTTTGTTTATATTCCTCTCTCCCCTCTAGACTATGAGGGCTTTCAGGGTGGGTACAATGTTAATTTCATCTCTGGGTTCCCAACCCCAGTACCTACCTGCAGAGCACACACAGCCTGTCGTTGGTTAAATAAACGAATGCATTCATGGTTTTAACAGTCTAGTCTAGAGACGTTACTTTTGTTTGTACTAGAATTCCCCAGGTTATACTGCAGTGAATACAATACAACTCTTTGGCTCTCTTAGAAGCAGCCAGAAAGTGAAATTAAATTTTTTAAAGAAGTTTCCATAGTCAAATTAGCTTGGATAACTCTAGGTTAGCCAACACTAGACCTACTTCCTTACTGCTGGACTTCACAGAACCTTAAATATTCTAACATGCTTCGGAATTGCTAAGAAGGTAGATAGTCTTCTGGATATTTTGTATTTTTTTAAATTAAGAAAACTGGTTTTTATTTTTTAATTTTTTGAACAGTCCCAATAAATACTAAGCCTATTACAGAGTTGGAATATGCTGGGATGACTCACAGCCCCCCCTGGGTGGAGACTCTCTCACAAAGCTAAGAGGAGGAGGGGGCTTCCGTCTAGAGCTGACTGTGTCATCACCGGTGGGCTGGGACGACTCTTCTCTCACCCTCTGGTCTCCAGTCTGCACCCATGTCCTCCTGTGAACTCTTCACTCTTGTTTATGGTAGATTTCCCCAACTCTCATCAAAGCCCAAGTTTCCTGAGCTAAAAATGAAAGTGGATGGCCTAAAGCTTCCTGTACCTCATTAACCTCCACATTATCTTGGGGAAATTATGCCAATTATCACACCGGGGCTCAGGCTTGAACAGCTACAACGTCTGGGCCGACGGTGATGGATGCGACCAATTTAAGGAGTGGAGGGCAGCTCCTCGGGTGGTGAAAGAATCATTTGGTTTGCCAGGAGATGCTCTCCCGTGGCAGACACGAAGTTCGGATCTCCAGTTGGGGAGCTCTCCTAGCATCTTTTTGTAAGAAGGACATTTCTAAGGGGGATTTTTTTTTTAAAGCATGTATTGGTTAATCTCGTTTTCTTATTGTCTTAATATAGAGAAGTAGAGAGAAAACACCAAACATATAAAAATGGCCCATAATCCTCCTACCCAGTGATTTCCGTTGACCTTTAAAACCAATCAAAATGAAAGTAATACAATACAGGAAGGTCTAGACAATCCAAAGAGTTCAGTAAGTAACAAAGTTGAAGTGAATATCTTCCACCCCCTCCCACCCCTTCCTAAGCTCAGTCTCTCAACAGCTAATAAGAGTTTTGTGGTTCTTTTAGAAATAGTGTACCTGGGAGAGCATAATGGCTTAGAGCAGGGCATCTCATGCCTGATGGATGTTGAAATCAGCTGGATAGCTTGTTAAATCACAGGTTGCTGGAACCCATCCTAAGAGATTCTGATGCAACAAGTGGGGGCAGGGAATTTGCATATTTAAAAATTTCTCAGGTGGTGCTGAATCCTAGTTCCACCACTTTCCAGCTGTGTGATTTTTTTTTTAACACGATACCTCTCGGCTTCATCTTCCTCTTCTGTAAAATGGGGCTAATGATAGTTGTGAGGATTAAGTGAATTAAAATAGTTGAAAGGTTCTGCATGTTAAGAACAATGCAACTGTACTATGATTCATGTAGCAGCCTGTAAATATGTACCAACTACCATAGGGATATTTCTACATATTCTTCAGTATTATGCTTTATTTACAAGTGATTTTTCATACATTTACATATAGATATATTTAGTCCTTTTGAATTACGCTTTCCATAAGATCATAGTTTCGATGTACATTCTGGAGGTTACTCTGGTTCTCTGTAAGTGACCACACTGGTTTCCAAGTATTAGCTAATATAACCAGGGCAGCAAGGGACATCCTGTACCTGTCCTGACAGACACCTTGTGAGCATATTCATAGAATAAATTCCTAGAAGGGGAGTTGCTAGACCAAAGTACGTGTGCATTTTACATACTGGTTGTTGGAAAATTTAAATACGTGTTCTTGGGAAGGCTACATTTGTTTCTAAGCCTAGGTCTGATGTAATCTAAGGACAAAGGGGGGTTTCTCTGTGGACTTTGTTGTCTTCCTCTTCAAAATGAGGATGAGAAAGCCAGCCAACAATATTGGCATACAGTACTGAGGTGTATGACTCAAGTGACCACAGACTGCTTGTTGAGCACAGAGCAGGAAGCTGAGGATCCAGCGCTGGTTGAAGCTTGCTCTCTGTGCTCAAGGAGCCTTGGTCTAGGATCAAACCCCCAAGAACACAGATGCATTGCAGTCCAGCATGAGAGGTGCATCTGTAGAGTAATGTGTACAGATCCAAGATGGCACCAAAAGGGAGTCGGGTGGGCTGAAGGAATCAGGAAAAGCTTCAGGAGGACGGGGCGGATGTGTTTTGCAACGTGAGTGAGAGTGGACAGGAGGGGAAGGCACTTCAGAACGGAAAAACAGTACGTGTAAGAGCGTGGAGGCTTCCTAGCCCCTAACACAGCACCTGATGTAAGGCAGGTGCTCAAGGAGTGTTCGCTGAACACAATCTCAACCCACGTGGGTTGTGCAACCTACAGAAAACTAGTGCCTTAGGCTCTCTATGATCCAACTACAGACCGAGAATTCCTTCAGGTGGGCCTGCTACATCCTGAATTTGAGATTTCAGGTTCATGAATAGCTTAGTAAATTCCTAATGAATTCACGCAGTCAAGACAAGATCTGCCTTCTTATACTTCTGATCACCAGGTTGGAATATAAGTATTGAAATAGCCTTCAGATGGGTCCTGGCCTTGCCTGCAACACCTACACCCTGGGTAGAAGTCCCAGGATTCTGAAAGTAGAATGATCATAGCCACTTCCTTCTACAAAGATTCCATTCCCCAGTGGACATTCCTTTAGCTCCCACTGCCAGCCTAGAAAGTCTACTGGTGCAGTCAATCAAAACAATGGAAAAACAGCCAACAATATTGACATACAGTACTGAGGTATATGACTCAAACGACCATGGACTGCTTGTTGAACACAGAGCAAGAAGCTGAGGACCCAGAACAGCCTTTGAGTATAGCACTGTGGGTTTTGCAAAACTTTTTAACCATATGATAACGGAAAAGCGGACATGAATGAAAATTTCAGGGGATATTTGCCATCAGTAGTTTCAAGGGACAAAGAATGTTCTGGTACAGGCTGCTCTTCAAATATGTCCAAGGATGAATTAGAAAGCACACATCAGAAAGGTGTGTTTCATTGTTGCAGTCTGCAGATGGTTTCAGACAAGGGTTATCGAGACCACAATTGGTAAGACAATATGGTCCACTGTCATGGAGTAAAAGAAGCGGTACAGTCTTCAAGGTGACTGTAAAGTGTTCCAAAGCCATTATCTCGTTCAAGAGAAGAGGGGGAAGAAGATCTTTGAGGTGCTCTGGTTAATCTGTTCCATCATCAGATCCTGACTGACGACAAACCAGGCCATTCACCCCTCACCCCTACTCACTTCACCACCATTATTACCAGCCACCCTCCCCTGCCAGCGATCCCTGCTGTTTCCCAAGCATGGGTTTAAACTCTGAAAGACTGACTTGCATCCAAACAATGCCCCTTTATAGCTACACAACCACAGGAAACTCAGTCAACCACTCTCAGACCCAGTTTCTGTTTCTGTATCATGGAGATAGTGTTGAGAGGATTAAACAGTAACCTTTTTTGGAAAGGTCTAACTCAGAACCTCAATCATATGGACTTTCTTTTACAAATAATGCCCTCAGTGCCACTGAAAAAGTGAATTGCCATCACATATGGATATTCCTTATCCCCCTTTTAGGTTGGATGGCCTCTAAGCTCATCCTTTAACTATGGGTTTCATTGATGATCTCACATGTGTGCTAATGTGCTAATCAGAATTAGGCAGGGAAAATAAGATGACTGAATTAGTTAGGACTTTTTGTGCTTGCCAAGGCTAAACCCAACTTGAGCTGATTTAAGGAGAAATGCATGTGGTGAATTATAAATAGTAACGTTTCATGAAATAATGGGATGGAATTGCAACTGAGCCTAGCTAGGGAAGGGCCTGGAAACAAGGACTGGAAGTTAAGTAAACTTGATAATTGGCTCTCTCCACTTGCTATCCCTGCTTCCCTTCATGTGATTGATTCATTGTTTTCTGTTTGCTTACAGCTTTTCTCTGCTCCCAGTTCCCAGGGAAGAATATGTAGCCCCAAGGATCATGGCTTCACCTGTTAGAGGACCAACCAGAAGCTGAGACCATCAATCCTGCTCCTGGTCCTAGTTTCAGATTCCTAGAAGACAGAATCTGATTCCTCCAGCTTGAGTCTTCCTTGCTCTAATCAACTCTGGGTGGTAAGTAAAGTCATAGAATGGCTAATGGCTGCTGGGGGCTCCTGTGCATCTTGGATAATCTATAATGTAGGGACAAACTGATGAGTTTCAGGAGACAGTAAAATGTGAGAGGTTTGGAAAGAAGTAGTAGATTAAATGTTGCTCAGTCCCCACTCTCTATAAAGTGCTGCTGAATATCCAGGTGTGTACATCCAACTTTGGAGAACTATCTGTATTTACATGAGAAAGTTGGACTAGATCAGTGGTTCTCAGCCTTGGCTTATCATTTGCACGACATGGGGACCTTTTAAAAATCTTAATATCCAAGCAACATTCCCAGACCAAATAAATCAGAATCTCTATCTGTGGGATCCTGGTAGCAATTTTTTTTAAAGTTCTTTAGATGATTCACTTTTCAGCTAAGGTTCATAACCATTGGACAAGGTCAGTGATTCTCAAATGAATCACCTCAGTCTAGTTAAAATGAAGATTGTGATTTAATTGGTTCAAAGTGGGGCATGGGATTCTGTAGTGCTAACAAGATCCAAGGTATTGTCAATGCTGCTGGTCCATAGATTATACTTTGAGTAGCAAAGTACTGAATTATCCCTGTGTCCTAGTCTAGTCTCAAGATTTTAAGAAAGAGATTATTTTCTCCAGAAATATTCATTTTCTGCTCTGTACTGGACCTTGTGCTGAATACTGAAGCATAGAAATCTAGTAAGTTTCTGCTACAGAGGGGTTTGCCTGGAGTCCACATAGCTGGAGAGAGGCTAGAGAAAATATTCTGTGTACACCACTTTTTCTCAGCTGTGTTTGGAGGTCTGTTTATCAGGGATTTTTGTTTGTTTGTTTTGGTCTGGTTTGTTTTTTAAGAAAACATCCTTATTGAAAAGGCAGCTGGCTTCCCCGACAGGAGAGAAGCTAGCTCAAGACATGGAAGGAAGGGAGGACATAAAATCTAGCAATTTGGGGTAATATAAGCAAAACATGGAGTCTGTGATGGAGAGAGCAGTTTGGCCCTGAGCAAAAACGACAGCAAAGAAACCGTAGCTGGGGAATAAGAAAATGACTATGATGGTGATAAGTAGGTAGGTAGGTAGATAGATAGGTAGATAGATAGATAGATAGATAGATAGATAGATAGGTACTCCATGAAAGGATCTCCTCATTTTTCAGTGGTTTCAATGATTAATGAACCAAACCCACTCTAAGAGATCATGAACATGTTTTAGGACATAACTGGCGTCCCTAATAATAACAAAGTTGTTCCAAAGCTTATGCTCACAATTCATTAAGCTACTCTATGCCAGAAAGCCAGGAACACCAGGACAAATTATGATTTCTTGTTTTCATGTCATAGAGCATGAGTCTAAATAGTAGAGGAGGCAAAAGGCCATAATAAATGACCTGGTTTTCATTAAAATGTTCTCTGAGTGCCTGGTAGGTGCCAGGCACTGAATTTGACCAAAATCTCAACATTCCAATTTGAGGATTATTCATATGCTGTTATCTTTTGATGACAAGAGCAAGCTGCTTGTCTACCCATGGTCACGTTTAATCCTTCCCGAAACCTGGGATGGAGGAGTCAGGGTGGTGATGTCTTTATGTTGATGATGATGGTAGTGTTGGTGATGATGGTGATAGTGGTGGGGTTGGGATATATTTTCCATTTAAGAAAAATTTTTAAATGGCCTCCAAAGTATTGAAGGACCATATAAAGTCCCACAGCTGGTTAGTAGCCAAGAACAGAGATTCCCAAATTCCAAACTTGGGTTCTGTCCATTTAACCATGCTGAGTAACTAGAGTATTAGCTAGTTGTTAAAGTTTAGTTTCGGGTTAGCCATCCTAAATACTTAGGAAAAGATGAACTAAAAATACAGGATCTGTAAAATACTCTGGCCTTGTGTATTATGACAGGGAGAGCTTCAAAATGGCAGCTCCTGAAGTTTCAGATTTTTCATTTCTAGTTTGCATTCTTTTCTCCTGGCAAGGAAGGCTGGAACAAGAAGCAGTCATAAAGGAAACGTTTCCCTCTGTCTCACAAATGTATTTCTGTGCCAAAGTTAGCTTCTACCTTTATAACTAATACACATAAAAAGAGAATATTTAGACAGGCACTTCACAGAAGTGTGGTTAGCTTAGGAAGTCAGAGGGTTATAAGTGCCCCCAAGAAAATGCCATGCTTTTCAAACAGCTTCAAGCTCCCCAGCCTTACAGTATCCCATCTGCTTGTACTCCAGCCCCACTCCTCACAGCAGCCAGGGTGAGTCTATCCAAAATGGGAATGTGATTGCCTCTTTGTAGGGTTGAAAATTCTCACCGGCTCTCTAGAAGAAAGCTCAGGCTCCTTAGCCGAGCACGCAATGCCTTTTGTGCCGTGGCTCTTGCTGGCCACTCCAGCCTTGTTTCCTTTCCCTCATTTCAGCCTTCCATAATGTGCTTCAGCAAAAGCAAATCACATATAGCTGCAGCCCCCCTTATAGAATGCTTGGCGTGATGCTTCTTGGCCTTTGATTATTGCTGGTCCCACTGCAGGAAGGCTGCCTCTGCCTTCTTCACCCAGTAGATTGTTACTCATCCTTAAGGACTCACCTTATCCAAACACTTCCTTGACCAGCTGAGACTAGAGCAGAGGAGTCACCTTATGCTGTATCTGTGAGTTTTTAAAAGCAATTCATCTGTTGATGGACACTTAGGTTGCTTTGATATCTTGGGAACTGTAAATAATGCTGCTATAAACATTGGGGTGCACATATCTTTTCATTAAAAATTAGCATTTTCATCTTTTTCAGATATATACCCAGGAGTGGAATTGCTGGGTCATATGGTAGTTCTGTTTTTGGGTTTTTGAGAAGCCGCCATACTGTTTTCCACAGTGGCTGTACCAATTTATAGTCCCACCAATATTGTACAGGGGTTCCCTTTTCTCCATATCCTCGCCAACATTTGTTATTTGTGGTCTTTGATGATAGCCATTCTTAAAGGTGTGAGGTGATATCTCATTGTGGTTTTAACTTGCATTTCTCTGATGATTAACGGTGTTAAGCGTCTTTTTGTGTGCCTGTTGGCCATCTGTATGTCTTCTTTGGAAAAATGTCTATTCAGATCTTCTGCCCATTTTTTAATCGGGTTGTCTGCTTTTTTTTTATATAAATTTTTTTTTTAACTTTGGGTTTGTTTATTTATTTATTTATTTATGGCTGTGTTGGGTCTTCGTTTCTATACGAGGGCTTTCTCTAGTTGCGGCAAGTGGGGGCCACTCTTCATCGCGGTGTGCGGGCCTCTCATTATCGCGGCCTCTCTTGTAGCGGAGCACAGGCTCCAGACGCGCAGGCTCAGTAATTGTGGCTCACGGGCCTAGTTGCTCCGCGGCATGTGGAATCCTCCCAGACCAGGGCTCGAACCCGTGTCCCCTGCATTGGCAGGCAGATTCTCAACCACTGCGCCACCAAGGAAGCCCAGGTTCTCTGCTTTTTGATGTTGAGTTGTATGAGCTATTTATATATTTTGGATATTAACCCCTTATTGGTCATATCATTAGCAAACAAACAAAATCTCAGGCTCCCCAGATATGGACAGTGTCTGGAATATAGTAAGCATAGCAATTGCTCAATAATTTGTAAAGCTAAATTCATAACTATTTTTCATTCCTTTAAAAAATAGACTTTATTTTTAGAAGTTTTAGATTTATCAAAAAATTGAAAATATAGTACAGAAAATTTCCTTATACCCCACACTGTTTTTCGTATTATTAACATCATGCGTGAGTTTCATATATTTATTATAATTAATGAACCAATATTTATGCCTTATTTTTATTTAAAGTCCATAGCTTATTCAGATTTTCTTAGTTTTCATCTGTTGTCCTTTCTGCTCTGGGATCGCATCTTGGATACCATAGTACATTTTGTTGTCACGTCTCCTTAAGCTGCTCTTGGCTGTGACAGTTTGTCACTTTCCTTGTTTTTGATGACCTTGACAGTTTTGAGGAGTCAAGTATTTTGTAGGATGCCCCTTTATGGGAATTTGATGTTTTTCCCATGACTAGTCTAGAGTTATGGGGTTTTGAGAGGAAAACCACAGTGGCAAAGTGCCATTTCCATCATATCATATCATATCAAGGGTACTTACTATCAACATGATTTATGACAGTGGGTGTTGACCTTGATCACATGACTGGGGTAGTGTTTGTCAGATTTCTGTACTGTAAAATTACTAATAATCGTCCCTCCCTTTTCACATATTCTTTGGAACAAAGTCACTGGGTACAGACCAGACTTAAAGAGTCTGGCCTTATGCTTCCCCCCTCCTTGAGGGCAGAGTATCTACATAATTGTTTGGAATTCTTCTATACAGGATATTTACCCCTCCTCCCTGAGTTATTAATTTATTTAATCATTTATTTAGATAAGTATGGACTCATAAATATTCATTTTTGACTTTGGGTTTTAATCCAACCCCACATAATTTTGTTGCTTCAATTATTCTAGCTTTGGCTATTGGAAGTTCTTTCAGTTGGCTCCTATAGTCCTTTGACATCCCCCCATCGGGGTGAGCTTTTTAAATTTTTAGACCCTCTCTTACTTTCTGCTCCAGGCTCATTCTGCATATTTCTAGCTCAAGTCCTAGAGCATTTCTCCAAGAAGCTCTGGTTCCTTTTAGTGGAGAATGGTGTTAGAAACCAAGATCTGGGTACTAGCTGTGCTCATGACTACTGGGGTGTTGTCTCTTTTAGGTCTCCTCAGTTAACCGAGCAAAAAAAATATGTATTATATATATGTGTATGCTAACTCATGTATATATGCATTTATACATGTACATTCATGTATATACCCATGTAAATATTTTAATCTGTAACCAGCTGTAGCTATGGTAAGCTAAATATCAGTTCATACTGATATCTCCAACTTTAAATCATTATCACATGAATTACTGTAGCCTCCACATCTTCCTTATTTGTAAATTTCCACTCCAACAGTGAGAAACCTAGTTCCCATCATCTGCCATCCATTTACTTAATTGCTTAGTTCCAGTGTACATGCACAGCAGTATCAGAATTGTTAACCTGTGGCCCTGTGGAAAACAACTTTATCAACCTGGGTACAGTGCTTATGTCATTCTTCTTGCCTTTAATCTTGAAGACTCTACTCATTTCCAAAGTTACTTAGGTCAGCACCTTTTCCTCCCACCCCCTTCAGTGAGGTTGTCTTACACGTTTGTAACACAGTTAGATTTTCTTGTCACAGTGCTACATTCTTTCCTGGGATCCCCCTGATTTCCTAATGATTTTTTTTCATGTGTATGCATTTTGGTTCCTTCTTTGTGCTGTAGTTCTATTATTCATTCATTTTTCATCATCCATTTATTCCCCAGTTATTCACTGTTTACAGTACTCCTATTTCACACAGTCAAAAATAAGTTGAATTAACTGACATTTAGAAAATGTCTCTAACGGAATTTACAGTAAAACAGATAGATCAGAATCTACAGAGATTCTCAGAGAGGAATGGGATAGATAACCCTAGCAGAGCTTAACATGAAACAATTACTGCAATAGAGATTGGAAGTTAACTCAGTCTCTTGGCCACTAAACAGAGCAGCATCCTAGGACAGACAGATCCTTTTCTGGCCCTAAATACTAACTGGCAGTTATAAGGGTTCTACAGGAGAATGAAATGGACTAAGATTCGCTTTAGATCTACATGCAGACTCCCAGATGGAAAGTGTTCAGGTTGAAACCCTAAATCTAGAGAAGGCTGCATTTCAAATTCCCCGTGGTTGCTTCAGGAATCTCTCCCCAAGAAGTTCACAGGAGCACATGAGATTCGAGGCCACTACTGGAAATGAGCCTTCATCATCACCATCATCATGTCGGACTTTTGAATATTTATGTTACATTTGTCTTTACGTAATACTTCTGTTGTTCTTCCACTTATCATTTTCATGTCCGCCTGGGAAGCCTTACCAGATGTATAGTCATTCCCATTTTACAGATTAGCAAGTTGAGGGTCAGAGAGGGCTTGATTTCCCGTTGGCACATAGGATAAGGGACTCCATCCCAGAATCTAGCTTTCTTCCCCCTCCTCCAAAGTGACTCTTGCCATTTCCATCACCCTTGACTACTTTGGGGACAGAACCCCAGATAAAGCTAATCTGAACCTGAGGCTATGTGTGTAAACTTTCTGATTCCTGTGAGCATCCACATTAGAGGGACTGGGATTTCAGTATGGACTCTAAAATTCCCCACAGGTGCACGAGGCCCAGATACACTTCAAGGAGTGTTCTTTGGGTTCCTTTGGCAAAGAAAGCCAACGTTTCATTTTGTCTTCCCAAGTCATTCTTAGGTATCAGTGTTTTCTCCTATCTAACATCATTTTTTAAATACCCAGAAACTAAGAAGAATAAAAGCTTCTGAACAGTCAGAGCAGGTGGTATTCATTCCACTCCCTCTTTATTTCCACACACTTAGAGCTTTTTCACTCTTATTTTACACAGAATTCAAATGTTCATAATTTCTTGGTATGCAGTCCCACAGCATGTTAGAAACAGCAACTGGGAAGAGAGGAGAGTGGGTAGAAGAATTGGGCTTTAATGATTTAAAGTAGGAAGTCATCCAGGTACATTTAGTTAAGAAGCAAAGGGTCTCTGTGCAACTCAGTGTCCCCTGATGGCACAGGGTCATTTAAGTGCAGTGGCATAATCTGTGCTCAGGAAGATGTTTCCAAATTATTTTTTTAATGCAAATAATGTCTCATGTACTCTACTTGAAATGGTGGTGATTTTTTTTAAAATATTTTCATTCAAAATGATTCAAATAAAAGAGATAATCATTTCCATGTTTAAAGTAGGGAAGCCTTACATCTATGGAAAGCGGGATTACCCAGCATAACTCATTAACTCAATAAACATTTACTGTGTATAAATTGTACATCAGGAACTGGGGATAGAGAAATAAATAATATCGATCCCTGTCTTCAGGAAGCTCAACATCTAATTTGAGCATCTGTCTCTGGGGATCTGGATTGCTGAGGTTTCTACAGTGTAAAAGGCTGACGATTAAATCCTCCCTATTCACTGAGTCTTCCAGGACTCCTAGAGGTGAGAACCACCACTAAGGTGTCAAGGATTGAAAAGAAGCAACAAGATTCATTATTATGGGAAGAAGAGAAGGAATGGAGGCAGGGAGTGAGGGAGAGAATGGGGAAGGGAGGGAGGAAAGAAGGAAAGAACCCTGCTATTCTGCTGAATTGGGGCAGATGAAAATAAAAAGTCTTATCCAACAACTTCCACTTTGTATCCATGTAAACTTAGTCAAATGCTATAAATAAAAGGGTAGTCTTACAGATGCCATCTGTTCCATGATCAATAACTAAACAATGTAAGTGTTATTATCCCAGTTTTGTATAGGAGACTGAGGCCCCAAGACTCTAAGCATCCTGCCCCAGCTCGGAGCTTGAGCAGTCAGGCCTGGCTGGGCCTGGGTATGAACGGGTCCATGCCTGTTCCATTTGGTGTGAAATCCCAGGCACTCTTCACTATGCAATGCTGTCTTCAGTTGAAGGAGGTTGGACTGATCAGAGAAGTGTCTACAATAATATGCCACCAAAAAAAGAAGAGGGAGGAAGGAAGGGAAGGGAAGAGGATAGAAGAGAAGAGAGAAAAGAGAAAAAGCATCTTGAGGATCCCCTTTACAAGAGAGGCTGTGCTCAGTCTTCATCCATCCATGATTGGGTTTTTCAACACGCTCCCATATAACATGACCACTCTGTCAGTCGGAGTTGTGTGTCAGTCTGTCACATTCCTGTTGGGTAACTTGAAGAGAGTTTGGTAAGGAGAGTATTTATACAGACACAGCACCATGTGGGAAACCATCAAGACATGTGCAGTGTACAGTAACCCAGGGCTAGTACAGGAGAAAGGGGAGAGGGATTGGGATCTGGAGAGAGAGAGCTGAGAGCAGACGGCCTCCTGACAGAAGCTGTAACCTTCCTCTGAGGGGGTTGAAATCAGCCATGGTGACCCACAGCAAGGGAATCAGGGGACTAAATACTACAACCTCCACTTCATCTGTCCCTCTTTTCAGTCTCCTGATGGGTTCCCCATTGGCCAATCCCAGCTGGAGACTGGAGGGTAAGGGACTCCCCTGGTGTAGACCGCAGAGGTCAAACACAGAGCAGAGTGAAAAGGGGAAAGTACATCTGGAAAGACAAATAAGACATTCCCATCCCAGCCACCCTTGTGCATTCCAACATGGCACCAACTTAATTCAGTATCAAAGGACGCTTCCTTGTTAGGATCAGAAGCAATCTCGTGATCCTTCTTCGCATAGCTCTCCAGCTAGCTAAGAGTAATTGATTGGAATTGGCCTAGAAGTTGGGCTACGTTTGTCATCCTTGTCTTAACCCGAGCCTGGGACCTTGTTCCTTATTCTTCTTTGGTTGGTTTGATCATTTTGATGTCAGTAATGTCTTAGAATTTTTTGAAAGGTGATCTTAACCTGTGTTTGCTAGGACCACAGTACAGATAACACTTTGTGGATTTAAGATATCCAGGGAGGTAGTAATGTTGTCATGAAAGAAACACTGGGCTTGATTTTAGAAATCTCCATACCTTACAAACTGGATGACCTTGGACAAGTCAGATGCCTTATCAGAGCCTCAGATCTCACTCATGTAAAAGAGGAACGATGAAGTTACCTCTGAGGATGGTACAATTTTGCCAGTTCAAGGGCACAAAGCAAAATCACAAATATGCTTTGCATCATACACAGGTGGGCAATGATTTTTCAATTTATTTATTATTTTTCAGTGAGGCTGCTTAGCAGTTAAGAAATCAAGCTCTAGGTCAGAAAATAAGGCTATGAACCTTGGCTCTGGAACTTCTTGGCTGAGTGACAAGGAGCAAATGCCATAATCTTTCCAAACCTCAGTTTCCTTATCTATCAAATGAGACTATCTAGAGTACCCATCTCACAGGCCATCATTTACTGGTTCATGATAAACCTCAGTAAGGATAACCATGGGTAGTAGTTACTGCTGCATTGTTAGAGATGCAAAGGCTGCCTTCACAGCAGTGGGCAAGTCCATAAGTCATTTATTAACTCAACAGTACTTCTTGTGCCTGTTAGTTTATAAGATGTATGATCTGGCTGGGGATAGACATCGACAGGCAGCTCTGCTTCTCTTGAGACCACAGCCGTAAACAGAGTTAAACTCCTGAGTGCTGCTCCTTCTGGACATTCCTTTTGAATTTGTTTACCCAGGCTTCAGAGACTTTGACTTTAGTCTCGTGAGAGTCTCATGATTTTCTTTCTATGTGATCTGATTGACTCACAAGCCTGGGTGTCAGAGAGGTTGCTACATCTCCTGTTTCTGCTTGCTAACTTGCTGATTGACCCTATATAAACCACTTAGTTTTTCTGGGTCTCATCAAACTAGATAGATAGATTAGATAGATAGATAGATAGATAGATAGATAGATAGATAGATAGATAGATAGATAGATAGATAGAGTTAGATAGATAATATAAAGGTAGCTGATAGAAGGATGGATGGATAGATAGGCAGATAGATAGTAGAGAGATAGGCAGATAGACAGATCTATAGATAGATAGATAAATAGGTGATATAAAGGTAGATAGATGATAGAAAGATGGATGGATGGACAGATAGGCAGATAGATAGATAGGTGATATAAAGGTAGATAGATAATAGAAAGACGGATGGATGGACAGACAGATAGATAGGATTTTCACTAGACAACCCACTCAAATTTTCCATTTCAAAGACTATGACTCCAGCACCATTCTTTGAAAGCAAATCCATTTGCTTCCAGAGTTGCTTCATCATTCTTCATGCATGGAAGTTGATTAACAAACTCAAGAACACACAAACATCAAGGGCGTACTATTTGCCTGACACCAGGTACATGTTTAACAAATTCTGTATATTTTCTGAAACAAAGGGTGTTTTCCATAATCTATTCTCCAAACCCAGCCCATGTATCTGTCTCCAGCAGAATGGAAGCAACTAACATGAATCTGACCTTTGTTAAATTCTGAAATGCACCTAAAGGCGCCCAAATTCCACATGGACTCATGTTGCTGAGCTTTGATTCATACTGTTTCCTAACATGGGAAGAGAAGATTAGTTGAATGAAGGGCTTTGGTATAAAGAGCAACACATGTGTCTTCTAGGCTAATGTCTGCTCTTTTTCCAGTTATTAGAGTTAATGCCGGTCCAGGAAGGGAGCAGCAGGGGCCAGAGTTGTTTTTCCCCCTTAGAACAACAGGGGGAACGTACTGCAGATAAGAGGCGCCAGTGTTTTGGCTTTTGGAAACGGAAATAGAATTGCTATATATACGTCAGCTTGATCTGGGAAGCCTGACAGTCCTCCCCCTGCCCCCATCTCGTAATTCTGATTACTGCCAGACTGAGATCTGTCTGTCCGTTCTCACTGCTCTTTGCAAGAAAGGTTTCATTGTGAGGGAGGGGGGCTGGCCTTATTTTACCAGTAGAAGGCTATTATCTTGCAACAGCTGTTCATAGTTAACTGCAGCCCATACTTAAAGCCTGAGCGCTGGAGCCTTATTTAGTGCCTGTGGATTTGTGGTGAAGAGTCAGGCTTAACTCTTTCTTCCCCTGTAGTTGATGGCTTCAATGGGGAACCGGATGGAGGCGGTCTGTGAACAAAGAGGGAGGAGATAGATGAAGGGCTACAGTATACAAGTAGAGCAGTTGTTCCCAAAGATGGTAAATATCAAGTTTTTACTATATACCAGGGGTGCGTTGAGCACTTTGTATGCAGTATGTATCAGTGAATTTTAGCAGTGCTCTCATGTTGATATGATTCTGTCCATTTCACAGGTGAGGAAATAGAGGCTCAGGCAGTGAATGCCAGGATTCAATCCACATGAATCCAGTTACAGAGCCAGAGGGCATAACTCCTACAAGATGCTCTATTATGCCTCCTGTCAATCCAGAGCATTAACTGAGGATATTCTATATGTCCCGCACTGTGCAGGGCTATTATGGACAGAAAGTCACCTCCCCAGAGGGCTTTCGGGCTGGCTAGACAGGCGAGCAAATGCAGGTGATACACTGAGAATGGAGAAAAGCAGTGAAAACTACAGAAATTGCTCACCCCGTCTAGGATGGAAAAAGTCGATCGGGACCCAGGAATTTAGGGAAGGGCAGAGTTTACCTTTTAAAAAAAAAGCTAATGTCAAGAAGGGAACACAGGTGCAAAAAATAATAAGAGTGGGTGGGGAGAGAGAGAGAAAAGGAGAAAGGAAGAGAGGCTGACTGACTCAGAGAACTCAGGGGCTGTGGGGCATACCCCCAGGAGCACCTCAGGCTGCCCGCCAGGAGCTTAGACTTGAATCTCCAGGAAATGGGCAGCAAGGTAGTCAGATCTACATTTTAGAAAGATCACTTTGGCTGTGGAAGGAAGATGTTTTGGAGGGAGCAAAAGAGAGATGAGAAAAGTTAGGACATGGGATGAGAATCCAGGAAGAGGAAAATGGCCAGGACGATGGAGGTGGGCAGCTGGGACTGAATTCAAAAGATGTGTCACGGGTAAGAACGAATACACATGGAGTTCAGCTTCGTTGCCTCGCTAAAGACTAAAAAGAGGTTAAATTTTCCAGCAGGAAGTTGGAAGGAACATTGCTCAAACCACTAACTCAAGCCCAAATGACATACATTCCTGAGGGTTGCAAATGCTAATCAGTGGCATTGGGGGTGGTGAGTGAGACAGCCTACACACACACACACACACACACACACACACACACACACATACTTTTCTCAGCACGTCTGGAATTCTTGTTCTCCCTTTGACTCCAACATCTTTCCTGATGACAAAGAAAACCAAAGATGTTGAAATCCATTGTTGAGCACAAAGAGAGGCAGGGTCGGGGGGCTCTGGGGGAAAGTTGGCCAGCTTGGAACTTTACTCTCCGCCTTGGTACCCAACAATTCACAGTGGGAGTGAGAGTGGCTTGCCAAAGGGCTCCGTGTGACTGGACTAAACTAGAAGAATATGTCAAGTTCAAGATGAAAAGACATCCCTTGCAGCTGAAAGCCGAGCTGGGAGCTAATGGAGCTGGGGAAAGGGGCCTTTTCAAAGAAAAGTGCTTATTTGCAAAGTCGTTTCTCCGCAGCAAACGCTCCCAGGACCTCTGGCAAAAGGAATTCCTGGACACAGGCCTTCCCGTTGAGCTGTTAGTGACCTGTGGTTCATTACCTCTCGCCAGGCTCCCTTCCGCAGCCAATCCGTGGGGCGGCTGCACAGGTCTGGGCTGGAGGTTTTGCCCTTTTAATTCTAACGTACAACAAGGTTAAAGTCTTAGCACAGCAGAGCTGGAAGAAACCTTACTTTCCCTTCTGCTCTAAATTCCTAATTTTTGCAGTGGCAGGAGTGGTGGTTCAGACAAAGGATAGAGAAGGGCAAGGCCACCAGGGGAGACCTGGGGTCTGCGGTGGTCCATGAGCCAGGCGTGCCCCTCCTGCTGTGAGGATAGTCGGGAGATCCTGACGGTCACCCAGCAAGATCTGCCCTGGTGACGGGAGGCCAAACGGGCTAAGGCCACTTCCAGCGCTGCCATCCCAGATTCCCATTGTCTTACATAGAAGTCAGACACAACAAACCTTTCCTGAAAAGGAGGTGCTTCAGTCAGATTAGCCAGGGCTCTCCAAAGATACATAGAGAGATTTTCAGGAATTGGCTCATGGGATATGACAGCTGGCAAGTCTGAAATTTATAGGGCCGGCTAGAGATTCAGGTCAGAGCTGACGCTGCAGTCTTCAGTTGGATTCCAAAGGGCAGCAGGCTGTCAACTCAAGCAGGGTTTCTAATTGGCAGTCTTGAGAATTTCTTCAACATCGAGAAACAGTCTTTGCTCTTAATGCCTTCAACTGATTGGATGAGGCCCACTCACATTATGGAGGGTAATCTGCTCTGCCTAAAATCTACTGATTTAAATGTTAATGACATCTAAACAAATACCTTCACAGCAACATATGAACTAGTCTCTGACCAAACAACTGGACACCATAGCCCAGCCAAGTTGGCACATAAAATTAGCCATCACAGAAGGTATTCCAACGGGGTCCAAAATGTGCCAGCCGTCTGTATTGTGAGATGCAGGGGGTGAGGACCCTGTCAAGGGATGTTTATCCTTCCTTCGCTGACTAGAGTTTAACTCATGCCATTTTAGGTCCACCTGCCTCTCCATCCATCTCCTTATCCCTAACTTTAGCATTCCATAGGATTAAAACCTGTGCCCAATCTATACTTCTTACCCATCCCAAAACTTAAATTAAAAGTAAATCATGAGAAGACAAGCAGAAGCCAGGACTCTGCTTCTACATTGTGGATCTTCTACATTGTGCTTCTACATTGTGCCAGGACTCTGCTTCTACATTGTGGATCTAGTAACTGGCATGAGCCCTTGGCTGGGGATTGTTGAGGAGTCTAGAACCTCTTTCTTTCTTTCTTTTTTTAACATCTTTATTGGAGTATAATTGCTTTACAATGGTGTGTTAGTTTCTGCTCTATAACAAAGTGAATCAGCTATACATATACATATATCCCCATATCTCCTCCCTCTTGCATCTCGCTCCCATCCTCCCTATCCCACCCCTCTAGGTGGTCACAAAGCACCGAGCTGATCTCCCTGTGCTATGCAGCTGCTTCCCACTAGCTATCTATTTTATGTTTGGTAGTGTATATAGGTCCATGTCACTCTCTCACTTCATGCCAGCTTACGCTTCCCCCTCCCTGTGTCCTCAAGTCCATTCTCTACATCTGTGTCTTTATTCCTGTCCTGCCCCTAGGTTCATCAGAGATTTTTTTTTTTTTACATTCCATATATATATATGTGTTAGCATACAGTATTTGTTTTTCTCTTTCTGACTTCACTCTGTATGACAGACTCTAGGTCCATCCACCTCACTAAAAATAACTCAATGTTGTTTCTTTTTATGGCTGAGTAATAGTCCATTGTATATATGTGCCACATCTTCTTTATCCATTGATCTATCAATGGACACTTAGGTTGCTTCCATGTCCTGGCTATTGTAAATAGAGCTGCAATGAACATTGTGGTACGTGACTCTTTTTGAATTATGGTTTTCTCAGGGTATATGCCCAGTAGTGGGATTGCTGAGTCACATGGTAGTTCTATTTTTAGTTTTTTAAGGAACCTCCATACTGTTCTCCATAGTGGCTGTATCAATTTACATTCCCACCAACAGTGCAAGAGGGTTCCCTTTTCTCCACACCCTCTCCGGCATTTATTGTTTGTAGATTTTTTGATGATGGCCATTCTGACCAGTGTGAGGTGATACCTCATTGTAGTTTTGATTTGCATTTCTCTAATGATTAGTGATGTTGAGCATCCTTTCATGTGTTTCTTGGCAATCTGTATATCTTCTTTGGAGAAATGTTTATTTAGATCTTCTGCCCATTTATGGATTGGGTTGTTTGTTTTTTTAATACTGAGATGCATGAGCTGCCTGTATATTTTGGAGAGAAATCCTTTGTCAGTTGCTTTGTTTGCAAATATTTTCTCCCATTCTGAGGGTTGTCTTTTCATCTTGTTTATGGTTTCCTTTGCTGTGCAAAACCTTTTAAGTTTCATAGGTCCCATTTGTTTATTTCTGTTTTTATTTCCATTACTCTAGGAGGTGGGTCAAAAAGGATCTTGCTGTGATTTATGTCATAGAGTGTTCTGCCTATGTTTTCCTCTGAGAGTTTTATAGTGTCTGGCCTTACATTTAGGTCTTTAATCCATTTTGAGTTTATTTTTGTGTATGGTGTTAAGAAGTGTTCTAATTTCATTCTTTTACATGTAGCTGTCCAGTTTTCCCAGCACCACTTATTGAAGAGGCTGTCTTTTCTCTATTGAATATTCTTGCCTCCTTTATCAAAAATAAGGTGACCGTATGTGCGTGGGTTTATCTCTGGGCTTTCTATCCTGTTCCATTGATCTATATTTCTGTTTTTGTGCCAGTACCATACTGTCTCGATTACTGGTCTTTGCAGTATAGTTTGAAGTCCGGGAGCCTGATTCCTCCAGCTCTGTTTTTCTTTCTCAAGATTGCTTTGGCTATTCAAGGTCTTTTGTGTTTCCATACTAATTGTGAAATTTTTTGTTCTAGTTCTGTGCAAAATGCCATTGGTAGTTTGATAAGGATTGCACTGAATCTGTAGATTGCTTTGGGTAGTATAGTCATTTTCACAATGTTGATTCTTCCAATCAAAGAACATGGTATATCTCTCCATCTGTTTGTATCATCTTTAATTTCTTTCATCAGTGTCTTATAGTTAGAAACTCTTTATTTTGTTAATGTTGTTGTTGCTTTTTATGTTTTTTCGCTGGTTTTTTTTTTTAACCAAGAGACAACAAAAGGGGAGAAAAGGTTTGGGGAGACACAAATTCAAAACAATGATCAAAAAGTTAGAACTAAAATGTTACTATATCTTATTCTAAAAAAGACTGTAACACTGTCTCAAACTTTTTCACACTGGTTTTGGCATGGGGGTCAACTCACATAAGGGGTGGGGCAGTCTACCCCCTGGGTTGGGCATAAAGGTCCATACTTGGGTTTTCCAGACCTCTAGTGAGTATGTTCTGAGAGGCCCCATTTTTTTTCTAGGAAAGGGTCATATTTGTAAAGACAGGTGGAAGGTCATGGTGTAGGCTCTTGACAGATAGATAAAGGGTATGTCCTAAGACCTTTGAAAATTCATGTTCATATTCATGACCACCCCAGTTGCACATGATTTACCCCCACAGAATTCAGTAAAGCACAGCTAATAAATGGAAGTTGGTGACCCCACTAGATCTTTAATAAGAATCACTCGTTACATGATGAGAAGTAGAAACAAACCCACTTGAGTTGTGGGTATCGGTAGGTAGGTTAGGAACACTCAGGTTGAGAGGGTCATGTGATTATGCCAGTGTCACAGTAAATATCCATGCACAGGCCCCAGAGAAATGGCATATTGTAGACCCTTGAGGCCTCAGAAGTATGGTCAAAATCTAACTTCCCTCTGTCAATGCCAATGCACAGTTTTTCTTAGATGCCTTCTGACACCCATGCCCACTGGCCAAGCCTGCCCTAAAATCTGTGCATCTCCTTGGTAGCACCCCTTGCCATTGTGGTGAATGAATTGTTGTTTATTTATTTGATGTCTTTCTCCTCTGTTGGATGGTGAATTCTGCAAGGGAAAGGTCTGAGTCTAGTGTAATGATTGACATGGTGCTGAGTAAGCAAGTGCTCAATGAACATTTATTAAGTGAATGAATCAACCAACCAGTCGCCAAGATGCTACCTTTCTCCAGTATGACTGCACAGGCCTTTTCATTCACATGGCTATGTCTACTTCCAGTTACCATAGATATGAGTAAAACCTTAGTTTTCCCCCTCCTTTTCCTTTCTTCTTTTGAGGTATATACATTGATAAATTGCTCCATACTTTGAGGAATATTTAGAGGCTGCCACATACATGAGACTATTTTCTACCACCATCGCTCCCCATGAGACTAATTTCTAGAGAATCATTATCAGTGTATGTATGTATGGTTGTCAGCTACCCATCTTTTATCTTCCTTTCCTATAAAACAGTCCCTTCAGAGCTTGAAGAAAATTGTGTTTCTTCCACATTACTTTGGCCTTTCAAAATGAAACTTTCTGGGAGCATGTTTAAGTGGAAGACATTGCTCAAACCTTCTCATTTCATCTTCCTTTGTCGATGTGTCATCCTAGTTGCTAGTCAGTTCCCACCATTTGTACAATGAAACAAATTGAGACGTGGTATCTAGGGATCAGGTCTTGAGGAAGGTGCTGAGAACACGTGGAGAACCAGACACAGTCTCAGCCTTCATGAGTTTACACTTGTTAAAAGATAAACTGAGGCATATTAAAAATTTTGAGTTTATTTGAGCAAAAATTGATTGCAATCAGGCCATACCAAACCAGAAGTAGTTAGAGCACTCTGCCAACAGGCGTTGGAGGAAGGACTTGTATAGAGAAAGTGTGGATGCAGAAGAAGGAAACTATTATCTTTGATTGGCTGTAGCTGAAAGCCTACTTGTCTGTCTGTGATTAGTTGTCCTTAGTGTTTCAATTTCCTAGCTGTGAGGCGTTCACAGCGTTAGATTTTGGTATGCTTTACATAGGCTGCCACAGATTAGAGATGTATCACTCTAATGGCCTCCTTGTTTAATTAATTTAACACCCTGGATTGAGGAAGGTAGGCATTAAGCAGGTATGTTAAATGTAATGAAAGTTAACAAAGAGAATTCCAAAAATGTGATGGAAGCATAAATCAAAGAACGTAGTTGAGTCTAGTATGTCAGGACAGGCCAGCTGGAGAATGTGACATTGAAGCTGAGAATTAAAGGAACGGGAAGGAGGTAGCCAAGTGGACAGAACTGGGCTGGGGATATGGTTACAGGCTGAGGGAAGAGTAGTTAAAAAACCCATCACTGAGAAAGAACATACTATGTTCAAGAAAATGAAGGAAGCCAGAACACTGACAGAAGAAACAGTTCTCCCAACACAACAGGCAAACTATTTTGTGCCCCTCCACCTTCTTCACTCCTGCTGTTCCCTTGGTCTTGAATGCTGTTCCCCTTCTCAATCTAGTGCATACTTGGTTCAGTATTTACCTATGTTCTGAAAGTTTGCCCAACATCTCCCTGATGGAATTACTTCTTCCCCTACAACTCTTTATACAAATTTCTACCATGGAGCTCATCTGTTTGCAATTCTGCTCTATCACTTATGTCTTATCACCACATGATGATGGCCTCAGTACATCTTATTTCCCAGACTTACACAGTGGCCAGTGCAGAGAGAAACTCAATGCTTTTCCCAAAATGAACTGAATTAAATTGTTTGATTCAGCAACTTCCAGAGGGGAGAATACCCCAGAAAGCTTCCAGCCCACAATCCCACCTAATAGTGGAACACTTTCTTCAGCATTTCTGACGGATAATAAGGCTTTACAGCTAATTATTATCCCCAAGAAGGTCCATAGAGGGCAATGAGTGTAAGCTTCTGAGTTGGGAAATATCTATAAAAGAACATATTGGGAGAAAGATTTAACTTCAGTAAGAAGATTAATAGTCTGAGCTTTAAAATCATTAAGATGTGAGGGAGGAATGGGGTTTGAATAAACAAAGCCATGTCTAGTGAAACATTTTTTTTTATATCAAAGGCACATTACAAGCAGTGGGACTGACATTGGATTTATAAACTTCAGAGTGTCATGGATATTGGGAGCAGGAAAACCTGTCCCAGAAAGATGAGGCCACAAAAATTAGGTCAGCACTGAAGATCCGAGAACATTCTACAAGTTGCTCTAAATGGGGGTCCTCGGTTCAGTAACTGAGCTCTCTGCTTGTTCCTCGGATCCAGCTTGCACGTCCTCAGCTGTTCTGACCTCTGGGACCCTCCGCTCTTTTCTTGGAAGGCAGTCGAACCCGTCAGTCTCTCCTGCACTTGAGTTTGTCTTTGGGCTTATCATCCCTAGCGTGTAACAGGTGCTCAAAGGCAAAGGCATATGTAGGATAATAATAACAATAACAGCAACAACAATAATAATGCATTATTTTTAAAATAGTCTCTTCACCTCTGTAACCTGCCTTCTCTCCCTTTGTAAAATGCAGATCCTGATGTTCATCCTTAGGTCATAGGGTGTCATCAGGAAACAGGCCTGAAACTATAGTGTGTACACATAAAGGATCATTGGAAACAGAGGCATCATGTTGTGGTAGAAAAGCATCAATTTTTCCTTAGGTGAACTGGAGCAAACCTGACTTTATTATATGCATTCATTTATTCAATCATTTGTTCATCCCTTCATCCGCAAATGTTTATTCCATGACTTAGCTTAGAAAACTCGCTAACCATCGTTAATAATGCACCATATTTGCTCCCTACCACTAATCATGCCATACAGAGTTGCCGAGGTGAGAACATTTGATTGCAAGTCAAGGCATATAGTCTTTTGGTTTAGAGCTTGTATTTGAAATCACGGTTTGTTTGCTGTTTTCATAGCACATAGTATGAAGGGATTTTCTCTTCCATTTGGCTGCCCTGGGGCATCTTGTTGTATCTCAGTGTCCACAACTCAGGAATGCTGTTGTCTGTTTTTTCATGGTGCCCCTGGAGCCACCCAGTAGGAATTTTTGCTTTGACAAATCGTTTATATTTTATCTTAGACCTTACAAAATATACCTTCTCAATTGCCAGTATGCTGTCAAGAGTATTTGTGAAATGTGGTAACAATAAATCAGAAATGCAATTTTATTTATATGGACACTGTCTTAAACCTTGAGCATATGATCCCAAGCAAAGATGGTCCAGCACCTGCCCTCCTGCAGCTTAAAATCGACAAGACAAAATGTTATGTGAGAAATCATAGGAAAGTGTGATGAGTTTTAAAATAGGGGAAGAATAGAGGAACATGCAGACATATAGCAGAGACCTAACTCAAGTTAGGGGTCAGTGACATTTATATAAATATTTATGAGTGTGTAATTTTTAGCAATTCAAAGGCAGATATGGGCTTATGCAAGGAAGCAGTGGGGACTGGGGAAAGAGTATTGTAGTTATCACAACAAGTTGGCATTTTGAATCTGGCTCCTAAGCATAAAGGTTAATACCAGATGCTAAGGTTCAAATCATATCTCTGTAACTTACTGTGTGACTCTGGGCAAGTTATGTAACCTTATGGTGCCTCAATTTCCACATTTGTAAATGTTAAAATACAATGCCTGATCTTGTAGTATTATTTTGATACTCTGATAAGTTCACACATAACAAACTCTTAGAAGAGTGGATAGCTCATAGCAAAAGCTATGCAAATGATAGCAATTACGATCATGAGTATAGTCATGATTATTACTGCTGTTATTATTGTTTGCTATGTAATTTCAAAAGAGGCAAATAAACACCCAGAGCCTCAAGTTCCTCATACATAAAACGGTAATACAAATACCTTCATTGCAGGGGGATTATTAACTGAAATGATAAATGCAAAGTATGTGTACCTTCTAGGCATCCTGTAGGTGTTCAGTTGATACCACCTGGTGTTCATAGCAATAGCCCAAACCTCATGGAATGCCTTGGCCTTGAGCTTGGCCCTGGCTGCTGTTTATAGGCTATGTTCATGTGTACATACTGACAGGTCTTCCTCCTCTGGGTTTGCCTGAGGTAACAAAGCTCGTGTAGAGGTGAAGTCAGCTGTACCACCCTCACCCAGACATAAAGATGGGCCACCCTTCGTAAGTCTTCCTTGCTTGTTAGTGACCCTGGCACTATCTGATGACTACATGCTTCCTTTATAAGTTTTTTAATGATGGTGCTTCCGACATCCCTGACCCTGGACAATTTTCCTTGTTTCTTGCCCTGCGTGTCACATTCAGTGGGGGAAAGGACAGCAAGAAAGAGGAGGTAGATACAACTAGGAAACTCTTGTGCCAACACCTGTCAAAGAGAGATGCAATGATCTTTCAGTGGCTCCCCGTGGGCACTCCTCCATGCAAATACGGGAGGCAGGAGACTGGGCTGCCCTCTGCAAAAAGAATCCATCACCCAGCCATTTTCCCGGGTCCCATTAAAATGCTGACACCATTCATCTGCACTACTTTACTTCTCATTATGCAGAAATGTGCTCTTGATCAAAAGTCCCCTTGTGTAGCAGCCTGATTCATCACCAGTAGCTGTGGGCCACACACCAGAAATTCATAATCAACTGACATTATCCACCCAAATCACTCCCAGGATTTGAACAACTCAGAACATGTCCGTCATTGGGAAGAGGCTGCCACACAGGATGCAATATGCAAATAGGCCTGACAGTTAATACATCAGATTTAACAGGTTTAAATTAAGGAATGAACTGCTGTCTCCCTTTTATGTATAGTTGACCCTTGAACAACATGGGTTTGAACTGCATGGGTCCACTTATATGTGGATTTTTTTAAATGAATACATATATGTAGTATAAATATATTTCTCTTCTTTATGATTTTCTTAATAACATTTTTTCTCTAGCTTACTTCACTGTAAGAATGTAGTATGTAACACATATAACATACAAAATATGTGTTAATCGACTGCTTATATTATTATTACGCTTCCAGTCAACAGCAGGCTGTTAGTGGTTAAGGTTGGGAAGAGTCAAAAGTTATATGCAGATTTTCAATTATGAGGGGGTCAGCATCCCTAACATCCACGTTGTTCAAGGGTCAACTGTATTCAGGTCACCTATTTTCAGAGAACTCGTCTACATTGACCCCACATGGGAACTAACCAGCCTGGAATTTGGAGACAAAGGGGACCTAGGCTAGGGAGACACAGCATCAGTGACACAAAGGTACCAGCTCAAGAACACAAAGCCACTTGTAAAAGACAGAGACATTTCTACTACTCCAAGCTTACGTGCTTCTGAGTTCAGTGCCCTTTCTCCAACACCCAGGTTTGCCAGGGGTGTGTGATCTTGGTCCAATCACTTGCATCCCATCCTTACTTCCTTTTTCTGTCTCTGTCTCACCAAGGAGTGACCTGGGTTAAGTAAAACACTGCAAGTGTGTGACTGTGTTAAGACTCTGTGTCTGTTCTCTGGACAATAAGCCCTAGGTTGGCTACCAAATTTGGGGTAAGAAATGGGGTCCTAATCAATAAAACTAATAGCTACCTGATTCCCTCTGAGATGATTAGGTACCAAATACCGTGTGTGTGTGCTTTGCAAGCATCATAGCAGTTATTTGTACAAAGTGCCATAAACTCATAGGGTTGTTATGGAAATTTTAAAACTTTAATACATATAAAATGCTTAAAATACAGAAAGCACTCAATAATATCCATTAGCATTATGATCTTTGCTAACATTACATATATAGGGTTGTTTTGCCTCTGTTTGAACATCTGACAAGAGAGTCACTTCCTCCTGGAGGCCTCTGTCTCAGTTCTGAACACTTCTGGCCATTGGGTTGATCTGCCATAACCTGAGTTAGGATCTGAATCTTCTCATTTCCAAACCACTGTTTCTACATTCGCCCCCTACACAGAACAAGTCCAATTCTTTCTATTAGGAGAAATCCCTGGAATAATTTAAAGAGATTAATCCTAATCTTGTCAAGTCTTCTATTTTCTAGGCTAAAAAAAAGTCATTTCTTTTAGTTGGCTGTTGTATGACTTGACTTGAACTTCACTTCCTAACTTATTAAAAACTGAGAAGTTTCCTCATCTCTGTACTCACACTGAGTAACAGTGGTGAACCAGCCAAACAACTTCTCCAATAAAGCAAGAGAGGGAATAGGCAATAATCAGACTCCCAGGTACCTTCCTCAAAGATTAAACAGATGCTATCATTTTGCCATATTTGCTTCAATTTTCTTTTAAATAATAAATAATACAGTATGGCTTCACCTCCCTTCCCCTCTCCAGAGGGGAAGTCAATATCTGGAAGTTGATATGTAACTTTTTCATGCATGTATTTATATGTGGATGTTTCCACAAATAATATGTAGTACTGTTGCAAGCATTTAAAATTTAAATAAATGCTTCCATACTGTGCATATCATTTCATGTCTTACTGTCTGCATCCATATTATATTTGTGTTGATTTATCTATGTTGATATACACATTAATTCATTTTAATGTATAGCAATTCACTGAGTGAGTTAACTGTACTTTATTTACTCAATACTATTATAAAGGCCACTTACCTGTAGGTTAATTAGGTTAATTCCAATGTTTTAAAAATTTTATTGGAGTATAGTTGATTTACAATGTTGTGTTAGCTTACAGCACAGTGATTCAGTTATACATACATACATACAAATACATACACACACACACACACACACACACACACACACATTCTTTTTTCAGATTCTTTTCCCATTTCCCATTTAGGTTAATACAGAATGTTGAGTAGAGTTCCCTGTGCTATACAGTAGGTCCTTGTTGGTTATCTATTTTATAAGTAGTAGGATGTGTCTGTTAATCCCAAACTCCTAATTTACCCCTCGCCCTGACATTTCCCCTTTGGTAACCATAAGTTTGTTTTCAAAATCTGTGAGTCTGTTTCTGTTTTGTAAATAAGTTCACTTATATCACTTTTTAAATTAGATTCCATGTATGAGTGATATCATGATATTTGTATTTCTGTGTCTGACTTACTGCACTTAGTATGATAATCTCTACCTCCATCCATGTTGCTGCAAAGGGCATTATTTCGTTCTTTTTTATGGCTGGGTAACATTCCATTGTATATATATACCACATCTTCTTATCCATTCCTCTGTTGATGGACATTTAGGTTGCTTCCATGTCTGGGCTATCGTAAATAGTGCTGCAATGAACATTGGGGTGTACGTATCTTTTCGAAGTATGGTTTTCTCTGGATATATGCCCAGGAGTGGGATTGCTGGAGCATATGGTAGTTCTATTTTTAGTTTTGTAGGAACCTCCATACTATTCTCCACAGTGGTTGTACCAATTTACATTCCTATGCAACAATGTAAGATGGTTCCCTTTTCTCCACATCTTCTCCAGCATTTATTGTTTGTAGACTTTTTGGTGATGGCTGTTCTAACCGGTGTGAGGTGATACCTCATTGTAGTTTTGTTTTGCATTTCTCTGATGATTAGTGATGTTGAACATCTTTTCATGTGCTTTTTGGCCATCTGCATGTCTCCTTTGGAGAAATGTCTATTTAGATATTCTGCCCATTTTTTGATTGGGTTGTTTGCTTTTTTGACATAGAGCTGCATGAGCTGTTTGTATATTTTGGAGATTAAGCCCTTGTCAGTTGCTTCATTTGAAAATATTATTCCAATTTTTTTGAAATTAAGGTTTTATCTGTATATGCATGCACGTATATACATATATACACACATTCTCTTCTCCATATATGTGTGTGCAAACATGTAGACACACACATATACACAAGGAGACATTGTATATATGTATGTTTCATATAAATCTGTAAGTGAAATGGTTGTGTCACAGAATATACACATCTACAGAATTATTGGACATTGACAAATTGTTCTCCCAAATCACTATGCTAATTTATTATCACCATCGATATATGAAATTACATACGTGATCTCAAAGGAAATTAATAAAATTAAAAAGAAGAGATTATAAAAGAAACGAAATTGAGTTATTTGTAGTGAGGTGGCTGGACCTAGAGTCTGTCATACAGAGTGAAGTAATTCAGAAAGAGGAAAACAAATACCATATGCTAACACATATATATGGAATCTAAAAAAAAAAAAAGGTTCTGATGAACCTAGGGGCAGGACAGGAATAAAGACGCAGATATAGAGAGTGGACTTGAGGACACGGGGAGGGGAAAGGGTAAGCTGGGAAGAAGTGAGAGAGTGGCATGGACATCTATACACTACCAAATGTAAAACTGATAGCTAGTGGGAAGCAGCCGCATAGCACAGGGAGATCAGCTTGGTGCTTTGTGACCACCTAGAGGGATGGGATAAGGAGGTGGGAGGGAAGAAGGAGATATGGGGATATATGTATATGTGTGGCTGATTCACTCTGTTATAAAGCAGAAAGTAACACACCATTGTAGAGCAACTATACTCCAATAAAGATGTTTAAAAAAAAAGAAGAGATTATAAAATTCACATTCCTTAATCAAAATCCAATAAAATTAGAAATAGTTATAAAAAATAAGCAAAATCAAAATTACTTGAAAATTAAGAAAAATACTCCCAAATAATTGAATTATAAACCTAGAAAGCAGTGAAGAGGTAAATACTCACATACCAAAACCTACGGAAGTTAAAAAAAACTGTACTCAGGGGAAAATGTATAGCTACAAATTAAATTCATAAATTAAATGCATTCATTCTGGAATTTAAAAATAAGAAAAAACTAAGAAATGTAATAACCTTAATCAGAAGAAACAAAAGAAAAGAATTTTATAAAGTCTGTCATTAATAAAAGTTTAAAAGTAGCAATGAAACCCAACAACTGTTTCCTTGGAAAGACCAATAAAATAGACAAACCAGGAGTTTTGTTAAAGAGAGAGAGAGAAATATGCAAGATTATGAGAAAGAAGACATGATTGCGAATAGAAAGGAGATTAAAAGAATTAAGGGGAAATCATACCTACGACTTTACGGAATCAATTGGAAAACTTAGAAGAAATGTATAATTTTCTAGAAAGATTGACTCAAGAAGGGAAAAAATAGAATACTATATTACCCTAGATAATATTAGAAATGTAATTTAAAATTTATCACTGAAAAAGGCAACAAGACAGACTAGTTCAAAGTTGACTTTCATCCATCATTTATAATACACAATCAAATGTTGTATAAGTTCAGATCACAGGAAAAAATTAGAAAACTAGCCAATTTAATATGCAGCCAGCAAAACACCAAAACCTAATGAAAGTTCTCTGCATATAAAAATGCAGAGAACTTTCACTTATGAATATGTAAGCACAAGTATTAAATGTTAACAAGTTGAACCAGTAATATACCAAAGACTAAGACCTGTGAGAAGCAGCAAAGGTGGCAAAGATTCATTTCAACCCACAGGAAAAGAGTGGATTATTTCAAAATGGTTTTGGCATAACTGGCTATCCATCTGAAAAAAACCAATGTCCAAGACTATATACAAGAATATTTATATACATTGAAGTCTTAAATGTAAAAATAAAATCCTACATAAAAATGAAGAAATACGCATACAATATATAGAGATAGGGGACACTGTAGATCAAAGCTGAGAACCCAGAAACTTTAAAAGAAAATATGGACACATTAACTCAGTCAAAATTGAAAGAAAATTTTATAACACAATATAGTACACACAAAGTTAATATGAAAATAGTACTTCCCAAATGTCTTTGCATTGCATATGACCCTGGTTTTATAATATTTAAAGTAACCTTACATACTGACAAAGAAAAGAAACTTCACAGGAAAAATGGCAAGGTTATGAATAAACACACACAGGAAAGCAAATCAAAATGGATCACAAGGATTGAAATATGTCCAAATTCAGAGTTAGAGGCATGAAAATTAAACTAACAGTCAAATAATAATTTACACCTGTGACTGGTAATTTTTTTAATTTATTGAAGCATGGTTGACTTACAATGTTGTGTTAATTTCTACTGTACAGCAAAGTGATTCAGTTATACATACATATACATGCTTTTTCATATTCTTTTCCATTATGGTTTATCACAGGATATTGAATATAGTTCCTTGTGCTATACAGTAGGACCTTGTTCTTTATCCATTCCAGATATAATAGTTTGCATCTGCTAATCCCAAACTACCAATCCATCCCTCCTACACACCCCCTCCCTCTTGGCAACCACAAGTCTGTTCTCTATACTTGTGAGTCTGTTTCTGTTTCGTAGATAAGTTCATTTGTGTCATATTTTAGATTCCACGTGTAAGTGATATCATATGGTATTTGTCTTCCTCTTTCTGATTTACTTCACTTTGTATGATAATCCCTAGGTCTATCCATGTTGCTGCAAATGGCATTATTTCATTCTTCTTTATGGCTGAGTAGCATTCCATTGTGTGTGTGTGTGTGTGTGTGTGTGTGTGTATACATACACACAAACACACCACATTTTCTTTATCCATTCATCTGTTGATGGACATTTAGGTTGTTTACATGTCTTGGCTATTGTGAGTAGTGCTGCTATGAACATAGAGGTGCATGTATTTTTTTGAATTATAGTTTTGTCCGGATATCTGGCCAGGAGTGGGATTGCTGGATCATATGGCAACTCTATTTTTAGTTTTTTGAGGAACGCCTAAACTGTTTTGCAAGGTTGCTGCACCAATTTACATTCCCACCAACAGTGTAGGAGGGTTCCCTTTTCTCCACACCCTCTCCAGCATTTGTTATTTGAAGATATTTTAATGTGGCCATTATGATCAGTGTGAGGTGGACCTCATTGTAGTTTTGATCTGCATTTCTCTAATAATTAGTGATATTGAGCATCTTTTCATGTGCCTGTTGGCCATCTGTATGTCATCTTTGGAGAAATGTCTATTTAGGTCTTCTGCCCATTTTTCGATTAGGTTGTTTTGTTTTGTTGTTGTTGAGTTGTATGAGCCATTTGTATATTTTGGACATTAAGCCCTTGTCAGTCACATCATTTGCAAATATTTTCTCCCATTCTGTAGGTTGTCTTTTTGTTTTGTTTATGGTTTCCTTTGCTGTGCAAAAGCTTGTAAGTTTAATTAGGTCCTGTTTGTTTAGTTTTGCTTTTATTTCTATTGCTTTGGGAGACCTAAGAAAATATTGGTATGATTTATGTCAGAGAATGTTTTGCCTATGTTCTCTTCTAGGAGTTTTATGGTGTCCTGTCTTATATTTGTCTTTAAGCCATTTTGAGTTTATTTTTGTGTATGTGTGAGGGTGTGTTCTAGCTTCATTGATTTGCATGTGGCTGTCCAACTTTCCCAACAACACTCGCTAAAGAGATTGTCTTTTTTCCATTGTATATTCTTTTTGTTGTTGTTGTTGTTTTTTTTTTTGTTTTTTTTTTTGTTTTTTTTTTTTGTTTGTTTTAATAGATCTTTATTGGAGTATAATTGCTTCACAATACCATGTTAGTTTCTGTTGCACAGCAAAGCAAATCAGCCATATGCATACACGTGTCCCCATATTCCCTCCCTCTTGAGCCTCCCTCCCATCCTCCCTATCCCACCCCTTAGGTCATCGCAAAGCGCCGAGCCAATCTCCCTGTGCTGTGCTGCTGCTTCCCACCAACCAACTATTTTACACTCGGTAGTGTATATATGTCGATGCTACTCTCACTTCGCCCCAGCTTCGCCCTCCTACCCCATGTCATCAAGTCCATTCTCTATGTCTACCTCTTTTTTTTTTTTTTTTTTTTTCCACACACACACACTGTATTTTATTTTTACAAGAGATAGATAGACTGACACCAAGCATTGTACATGGATGACCACAACAAAAGCAACAATGATTGCAATTACCAAACATGAAACACACTTATACTATGTCATAACATTGACATTCAGTCCAGTAATCCTCCACTGTAACAGCTCCTTTACTTTGCAGTGAAAATTGATTTGTATATTCTTTTCCTCTGAGTCCTTGTGGGATTTTTTTTTTTTAATTCAGACAGAAAGTCACAAAAATTATACTCATCCTCATCAGTTCACTCAGTCCCATGTAATTAATTTCTTTTTTTTCATCTTGATCTTTTGTTAGCACTTTTATGAGTTCATCAGTTTTTCATTAGAGTTCTGAAAATGCTTATATTCTTGCCTCCTTTGTGGAAGATTAATTGACAGTAGGTATGCGGGTTTATTTCTGGGCTTTCTCTTCTGTTCATTGATCCATATGTCTGTTTTTGTGCCAGTACCACACTGTTTTGATTACTGTAGCTTTGTAGTATTGTCTGAAGACTGGGAGGGCTATGCCTCCTGTTTTGTTCTTTTACCTCAGGATTGCTCTGGCAATTCTGGGTCACTTTTTTTTTTAATTTTATTGAAATATAGTTGATTTACAATGTTGTGTTAATTTCTGCTGTACAGCAAAGTCTGTATGTCTATTACGGACTAACTTCTCTTATGAATATAGATGCAAAAATCCTCAGCAAAATACTAGCACACCACACCTAGCAACATATATAAAGAATTATACACCAAGGCCAAGTGAGATTTATCCAAAAAAGGCAAATTTGATATAACATCCAAAAATCAGTTAATGCAATACATTATATTAATAGAATAAAGGATAAAAACCATATGATCATCTCAGTAGATGCAGGAAGAGCATTTGACAAAATCAACACTCTTTCATGATTAAAAAAAAAAAAGTCAACAAACTAGGAATAGAAGATAATTTCCTTAACCTGTTAAAGGATACCTATGAAAAACCCACAGCTAAAACTTAGTGGAGAAAAGCAGGATGCTTTCTCCCCTAAAATGAGACAGAAGACAAGGATGACTGCCTTCATCACTTCCATTCAACATCGTACCAGAGATTCTAGGCAGGCCGTGTCGATAAGAAAAAGAAATAAAAAGCATTCAGATTGGATAGGAAAGTAAAACTATATTTGAAGGTAACAGGATCTTATACATAGAAGATCCTGAGGAATTCACTTAATATTAAAACCTATTAGAAATGATAAATGAGTTTAACAAGGTTCCAGGATACAAGAGCAATATACTAAAGATTAATTATTTCTATACACTGGGAATGAAATATCTGAAAATGAAATTAAGAGCTTAATAATAAAACAACCATTTTTAAAAATTGGGCAAAGGGTATGAATATGTATTTCTCCAAAGAAGATACACAAATGGTCAATAATCACATGAAAAGTGTTCCTATCATTAGCCATTGGGGAAATACAAATCAAAACCACAGTAAGATACCACTCCATACCCAGTAGGATAGTTATAATGGAACAGATAATAGCAAGTGTTGGCAAAGATGTGAAGAAATGGGAACTCTTATACAATGCCAGTGGGAATGTAAAATGATGCAGCCACTTTAGAAAATAGTTTGGCAGTCCCTTAAACATTTAAACATAGAGTTGTCATGTAAGCCAGCGATTCCGCTACTAGGTAGATACATAAATACATATATCCAGACAAAAGTTTGTACATGAATGTTCATAGCAGTATTGTTCACAAAGCCAAAAATTGGAAACAACTCAAATGTTCAATAGAAAATGAATGGATGAATAAAACATGCATTACTCATATGATAAAAAGCAATAAAAAGGAATGACGTCCTGATACATGCTATAATCTGGATAAACCTTGAAAACATTATACCAAGTGTAAAGTCAGAAAAGACCACATATTGTATGATTCCATTTATATGAAATGTCCAGAATAGGTGAATCCATAGGGACAAGAAGTAGATTAATGGTTGTCCTAGATTTGGGGAGATAACAGAGAGAGACTGCTAATGGGTATGCGGTTTCTTTTCTGGGGTGATAAATATGTTCTGTAATTAAGACTGGTGATGGTCGCACAATTTCATTCTAATAACTCTTGAATTGTGCACTTAAATGGGTGAACTATATTATATGTAAATTATATCTAAATAAACCATTTTTTAAATTAAAAAAAAGGGATAATGGATTGAAAGTTCAAAGATGAATAAGACTGGCCCACATTTGGGGCCTGGTATTATGAAAATGTTTCTTTTCACCTGTGAGAATCCAGGCTCTTTTCCTGTTCCAGTGTTCATTTTTAAATGAAATAAAGACAAACCTTTTATTCTTCCATGGAAATTTGTATTACATGTAAATCATCATTCTGCTCTAGAATATAGGGAACTATCTCATAAATGGTATGTCTATCCCCAAACTCATAGTTCAAAACAGCCGAAAAGCATGTTTTGAAATTTTAGAAATAATTAAGTTAATGGAAAGACCTATTTATAACATCAACAACCTTGATGCCAAAATGAGAAAATTAATTGTAAAGTGATTTGACAGGACTGGATCAATGAAATAATTTTAAAACTATATAGATATATATTGGATTGACCAAAAAGTTCATTTGGGATTTTCCATAACATCTTACAGAATATATATATATATATATATTCACTATATATATTCAGTATTAATTAGTTTCTTTATATAGCAAACTGCAAACTTTTATCTTGGAATGTGCTAGTTACAAAAATGAATGTTAACTGAGTGACTTCCTTCATAGAGCTCAACTTTGAATGTGATTTTTTTCTTTAGTATTCATTTGGAAACGAATTGTTGACTCAGACTTAACGCATATAGACCTTTTCTAGAAGTGTTCTAGGAAATTAACTAATAATCAAGTATGACACACTGAAAAAGAAAAAAAGCATGTATCAGGGCTGATTCACAAGTAAGATCCTTCTGGAGCACCTGATGGTCGAGGTGTAGTCACCTGGAGTCTTTGCAGCCACCACAAAACTTGTGGTTACCATCTTCTGACCTTTTTAAATGAGCCCCACAGGCCAGCTCCAGATTACACTGGGATCTCATAAAAGGCCACTACAGTGTCTTGCTTTTGAAGTTTCTCCACACCATCTCCTATCAGCATGATCCTCTTCCCCAGCTTTTTTAAGTTAAATGTGCCTATTCCAGTGCCATGCTTTAGCCTCTTGGCCTCATTTTGATTTGAGACTCCAGACCCCATCCATCCATTTCCACCATTATATTATATGCCTGGAAACTGTCAATGAATGATATCTACACTCCAGAACCTCCACTCTTCTCACTGGATGGAGGTAATGAGTCAGTAGTATTAAGCACAAAGTATAAATTGAGACTGATATAGGTGCTTTATATAGATTAACTTTCAATCTTCATGGCCATTCTCTCCCTTGGGATTTCAGTGGAAATGCTCTAAATGTTGTAGGACCTTGCATACAATTACTCAACTAATATGGGCAGAATTCGAGTACTTCACTCCTGCACCACTGTTTCTCTCAGCCTGGACAAAAAACGCCTATAAGGTCACCTGTAAGGTCACACACAGATTCTCTGGCCCCAGCCCAGACCAACTGAATCAGATCAGGTGAATGGGAGGGTGGTACCCAGAATCTTAGTACTTCACAGTATCCACTGGTGATTCTGATACACACCAATTTAAACAACACTGCATTATTCTTCCTTGAGCATTTAGTACAGCATTTCAGCAATTTCCTAAAAAGATTCAAATCCCTTAATGGCCAAAATGCACATTGCCAGCATCATATTCACAATGGATGGGGAAGATGTTCTTATACTTCTCTTTCCAATCCTTATTTATTTGTTCATGATACATTATGTACCAGAAAATCCAAAAGGAAAAAAAAATCTAACAACAAATTACTCAGTGTGTCTGCAGCACCACTTGACTAAGAGGATGAGCTCGAAAATCTGATTTTTACCAGTCATTATTCAAACATATGTAGAGGACCCTCACTCCCCAACAACTCGAATGGCTAAGCTGCAGGCTTGTTCTAGATCCACTAAACCCTCTTGCTAATGAATTGAAGTTGGGTTTCCAATCATGGTCCTTGTGCTCCTATATTAGACACAAAGATCAATAGGCATGGAGAGATGTTGATAGTCTTCATACTCTTGAGAACAAGGCTCCTCAAAATGGGAAGGGGTTGTTGTTTTGTTGTTGAGTTGTACAAGTTCTTTATATGTTCAATATTTTGGATATTAACTCCTTATGGGATATATGATTTGCAAATATCTCCTCTGATTCAGTAGGTTGTCTTTTCATTTTGTTGATGGTTTCCTTTGCTGTGCAGAAGCATTCAGTTTGATGTAGACCCCATTTGTTTATTTTTGTTTTTGTTGCCCTTGCCTGAGGAGATGTATCCAGAAGGATATTGCTAAGACCGATGTCAAAAAGCCTACAGCCTACGTTTTCTTCTAGTTTTATGGTTTCAGGTCTTACATTCAAGTCTTTAATCCATTTTGAGTTGCTTTTTGTGTATGATGTGAGATAGTGGTATAGTTTCATTCTTTTCCCTGTGGTGGCAACAGTTGGAAACTAAACTTTTGGTGATGTGCATGTTGTATACACAGAAGTTGAAATACGATGTTGTACACATAAAACATATAATGTTATAAACCAGTGTTACCGCAATTAAAAATTAATTTTAAAAAAGAAAATTAAAAGGAGACATGGGCACAAAAAATGGGAAGGGGGAAAAGTTTTTTGGGTGCTTGGTAGAAAGGGCATATTTAGGATTTAGCTCATTAGTTGTATGTACTGTCCCCCAAGTTAATCTTCACCAACACCCAGCACAATGCCTTGCTAATGGTAAGTTTCTTCATAAATATTTGCCAGGTGAATGAGTCAAGATACTAATCAGTCTTGTGTGAATATCAGAAGTAGAAGAGACCTTTGAGAGACTTGATTCAAACATCTCCATCTCCTTTTACAGTTGAGGAAACATGATCACTGGTCAGAACTCAACTCCTTTCCCCAAAAGGATGAGGTCACTCCCATTTCTTTCTCCACATTTCAGAGCACATAGCTGAGGGTGTTTTCCCATCCGAGTTAAGGTCTCTATGAGTCTCTGACCTTTCATAGATTTCTCAGTTGTAATATTGTTTCCACACATCACTGGCTTCAGGTAGCGCTGTTTCTCCTCTCACCCTTTCCTTGATACTGATACCTGCCATATTCCTGAGAAAGAAAAATTCAAAGCACTCTTATTGAGAAAACCAAAGAAAAAGAACGAAGGGAGATAGAGCTCACTGAAAGACAAGTGGAGAGAAGAGAAAGGTGCAGAAGATAATTTCAAGAAAAAAAAACCACATTGAGCTAAAAGTGTGAAGGCTTAGAACACCCCCTCTCAGGGTAGAGTTTCATCCTCACTGATATGACAAAGATTTTCCCAACAGAAGAATTTTAGCACATTATATAAATACCCCAATATGCATATGCAGTGGTAGTAATAATTAGTTTTCTCCCCCTTTCATCTCCACTGTTTCTGCCCACACATATTTCCTATTTTGAGCTTTGGTGTAACAAATGCATCTTTCAAATGGGAAACCCACGCCTTGTTTGCACAAACACAGGTCTCTTTATCGCCACGTGCAGTCCCTCCATCTCGCGGAACTGAACAATGAGGCATTTTCTTCTCTCCCCGGCCCCAGAGCTCTGACAAAATTCATTTAATTTCCATGGAAAATGTAATCTGCAGATAATAGTAGGTCACTCACGGCAATATCATTCCACTCTCCCAGATCACCCGTTGTTGTGCTAATTGTGGGATAATGTAATAGACAGCTAAGGCTTGCAGATGGGATTAGACGGGGCATTTTGTTTTTGCGATGCTATGAAGAAGGATATAAGAGAAAGTGTCAGCAAATGCCATAGACCTTGTCCCCCTTTTGTAAAATGACTGAAGCAACAAAGGGAAGTCTCCTTGTGTACAGGGCATCTTCGATATTCTTGGTGTCACCTGCAAAATCCACAGGATTTTGGTGTTTCACTGGGCATCTTTGGACCACTTCAATGCTCTACCTTACCTGATGAAGCAAGTTCTTCAGAAGCTGAGAGAAGCCAAATAATTGCTTGGGCAGGTAATAATCACCCACTAATCCATCATTCTTGCTTTGAAATATTTTAAAAATATTGATCACCTCTTAGATTCTTCCTTCTAAGAGAAGCAGAGGCCCTTTCTGTGTAGAATGACTTTCCTCAGTGTAAAAGCCTACACTCGCCCATGCATGCTTACGTTCTTTGTCTCTCTCTTTTTTTTATTGATTATAATTGACATGTAACATTCTTTTGTTTTTGAGTTGGCAAAGTCAGGAACTATCATGGAATCATGAAAAGTGGGCCCAAAGATGACTAAGCTCAACACTCTAATTTATTTCATGACCTTTTTCTTCTAACAAAGATCATTCGTGGTCATTGTACATTATTTGAAAGGGTGAAGAAAGCAGAAACAAGCCTATCCTCCAGCGAATCCCTAAGTGCAGACAATAAAGGTGAAGGAAATTATTCTCCTCGAAGGGACAGAGAAGGGGTGGGAGGGTGTGTTTACAATGAGATTTGGGAAGCTGATACTTGAAAAGTGTGAGTGTGTGTGTGTGTGTGTGTGTGTGTGTGTGTGTCCATCAGCCGTCTGCATCACTGATGCTCTGTGTCTGACCCACATGTGCTGCCCACTGTATGATGCAGAGGCAGGACGGCTCAGGCACAGCCCCCCAGCTCCTCTCCTGCCAAAAAACAGAGAGGCCTGCTGGGTCAGCTCGAAGCTTGGCCAGCTCCAGGGCTTGAGGCCAGATTGTCAGGCTCTGATGAGGAAAAGAGCTGGCCCATTCCCTGCTCTCATTCTCTAGCCTGGTTTTGGTATGTGAGGATGGAAAATATCCCCACAACCTGGGGAAAGAGAGAGAAAGATGGAGAAGTTCAGAGATGCTAGGAGACAGGACAAGAGAGAGGGAGCCCCAGGAAGAAAGAGAACCAACTGGAGAGAGCAGACGGAGCTAAGAAAAAGGCAGAGAAGGAGAAACACGGAGTGATGGGAGGGAGAGGGGGACAGGGAGAGAGGAGCAAGACAGAGACAGAGAGAGGAGGACACAGAGGGAGGGGGGTGAAAATAAAAGAAACACAGGCAAGGAGGACTGAAAGAGACAGAGAGACCCAGAGTGAGACAGAAAGTAGAAACCAACAGGAGTGCTGCGAGGCTCTGAGGGGAGAGGAGCCTGAGGCTGGAGGTGAGTGCATGTGTGAGGCTGTGTGTGTGTGTGTGATGGATGGAGGTGTATGAGAGTATGCATGTGCATGTGATGGATGCATGTGTGCAAGGGGCCTTGCACAGGCACAGGATTTGAAAGCTTTCTCTAACTTACACTATGCCCTCTGCTGCATCTACCCCTAAATACCTCAAGCACCTCTGTAAGTATCAAAAAGATCTTTTATCTTCATTCTTCCTCTCTTCCTTAAAAACCATTAGTTTTCCCCCCATTCCAGTCATTTTCTCAGCAGCTCAGTGACTCTCTGGTTTATAACTCTGCACAATGAGACATAGCAGGCGGCCATTCTGAAGGGGAGTCCTGCAGGCCTGAAAGTGGTGTGAGGGGAGGGAGCTCGGGTCCATCGCAGGGGTCAGACTCAGCTTCCACAGGGCACTGAGGGCTAAGTTGGATTTCTAGCTCTAAGGTCACTGATAGAGGGAGGGTCAGTCCTGAACAGTCAGATGGGTTAGGGTTAGTTATATCCACGCACATATGGACTCAGAATATGTTCCCCATCCTGGAGGACAGCCTCTGGTCCATGAGCAGAGCATAGCAGCACTAGGATGGAGGGACACTGGATCCTGGGCACAAAGACCAGGAGAAAATTCTAGGAGTCGATTTGGGGTGGGGAAGAGAGGTGAATAGATAGTTATGTGTATGGGCAAGGCAGCCTAGGGACATAGGACTCTGAGAATGAAGGCAAGTGTGGGAGATC
Source organism: Balaenoptera acutorostrata (assembly GCF_949987535.1). Lineage (NCBI taxonomy): Eukaryota > Metazoa > Chordata > Mammalia > Artiodactyla > Balaenopteridae > Balaenoptera > Balaenoptera acutorostrata. The sequence continues at coordinate 21,211,891 of NC_080082.1, read as the reverse complement.
CAAGATGGAAAAATGGGGCTCTCCAGCAGACATAGCTGGGCTTCTCCACCCCAGCTCACTGTGGGTGACTTCATTCAAAGTCTCACAAGACGGAGCTGGAGCCTCCTGCCTGTGAAAGTTGTCTCGAGCCCTGGACTATGGTGGACCCAATTGTGAGGAATGGAGAGAATATCCAGTGTGGTCCCTGGCCTGTGCATAGGAGACAAAGGCAAACACACACATACATGCATATACACACACACATGCATATACACACATTCACATGCATAAAGGCACACACACACACACACACACACCCTCTCTCTCTCTCTCTCTCTCTCTCTCTCTCTCTAAGGAATGATTAACTTTACATCCTTGATGCTCAAAGTGTGGTCCATGGCCCAGCAGCATCGGCATCACCTGTCTGCTTGTTACAAATTCAAACTCTCAGACCTCATCACAGACATACAGATCAGGATCTGTGCTTTAGCAAGAGCACATTAAAGTCTGAGAAGCAGTACTCCACATGGCGGGGGACCAGGGAAGGCTTCTCAGAGGTGTAATAATTTCATGAGTTGGGCGTTACTTTCTTTGTCTTGTAAGTAAGGGCGATGAAGTTTGAAAGATTCTGTATTAGTAGCCCAAAATGGCATAGCTATTAAGTGACAAAGGCTGGTCTCAAACTCAGGTGTAAGGACTCAAAATTAAACTTGGTAAGCCAAGACTACCACTTACTCACGGCTACTATGTGCTAAGCCCTGAGCTGAGCACTTGATTATATCTGTTAACTACCTGGATTCGCACAGCAAGCAGATAAGATATATTTTTGCCAGTCCACAGAGAAAGAAACAATAGTCTCAGGGAGGTCAATATTTTTTTCCCAATGCCACACAGCTGGCAGGAAGCAGAGCTGGGATTCAAATCCACAACTGTCTCACCCCTGACCCTAGGCTTTATTTCTGATTCTGCTCTATATTGCCCAGCGGTTGGCCACTATACCTTTCTGCTTCATTTTCTAAAGATGTAAAATCTGTTCTAGTCTCAACTGACATCCTGTCCCCCTTTTGGTCACAGTCAGCCTATAGGAGCCAGGCCTGTACCAGCAGGCAAGATCACTGAAGCCACATGTTGAGGGCAGGCAGCAGACAGATCTGGGCATGTGTGGTCAATAGCGCTGGAAATAAGGACTCCTGATCAGCCCAGCATTTGGAACCCAACTGTGGGGTCAGAACTAGAAATTTGTGTTCTTTATGCCTGAGACGCACGGATAATGCCTTCCCATGGCCATAGGCCATGGATCGCCTGGAGCTGCCAGCCTGGGAAAAGTTCAAGGAAATCAGGTTCCCAGAATGTCTCCAGGTTTCCTGGTAGCAAAATGTCTGGAGGACAGTCTGCTCCACTGTTTCTCTAATTATAACAAGATGTTTTTCAAGTCCCCGCCCCCTCCCTGCTCAGTGTTTCCCCCTCCCCCCCAAACCGTGTGCAAACTCCAGGTAGCATTTCCTGTCCTTACAAGCTCTTGCCTCAGATGCAGGCAGCCAAGAGTCCCTGCCCTTCTTCGCTGATCTGCAAAGAGCTGACAAAAAGAACGACAAAAAGAATGCAGGTGACTTCTCAAGACTTTGTTATCTGAGTTCCAAACTCCCCTAGCCTGTGTGTGAGTGCATCTGCCTGCAGGAAGGAGCGCCCCAAAATGCAAACCACGTGTGCCTAGATGCAGAAAGCTTGTTGTATTATGCCATCAAATAAAGACTAGCAAAGCCCCCAAGTCAAATCAAATTTCACAGGTGACTCTGAAAACATCCATGAATCATAACATCTCCCTCAGGGACACAACCATTCAGAAGTCTCTGAGTCTCAATTCTGATTTTCTGAACTGACTGAGTCATTCCTCTCCTGGGTTCAGCTTGCCCTCAGGCAGGCTGGAGGCCCAGGGCTCTGCACAGGTGCCGCCGCTGAGTGGAGCAGGTTCCTAATGAGGCAGGTGTCAGCCCAGGGAGAAGACATCATTAATGATTGTTTGTGAAGGAGGAGAAGCTGGCGCGCAGAGTGAGCTGGGAAGGGAGATGGCTGTCCGCCTGCGGGGTTGGTGGTGGAGATGTAAGATCCTTGCGCCCCAGCGCCGCTGATAGGGATTCAGCAAGCAAGGGCACGCCGCTTCTGTCCCTGTGTTGGAGAGCAACAACTCAGGACAACAAGCCATCCTGCTACGAGGTTCGGGATCACCTACAGGTACAGAAACGTTTAAGGAAAGCGGGGCCTGTTTGGCTGCACTCACTGTAAAAGTACAACGAGGCAGGCTTGATGATTGCGGGAAAGTTACCCCGCGAATGGAAACACGGCTTTCAGCTCTACAAATGCTTTTGAGATTAGAGGAGCCTCTTGGTGGCTGTGACTTTAAGTGGAGATTGTTCCCTTGAGACAAATCAGCCTCAAATTTTCGAGAGCTCAGGGGCATAAGGAAGGAAATTGTTCCAGCAGGGAGGCTTTTATCAAAGAGCCTGGGGTAGAGTCAGAAGTGGAGAAAGGCACTGAATAGTCAGTGGAGTGGGCTGCTGGAAGCCCTGCGTCGGAGAGAGGGCTGAGGGTTCTCTGGGGCCAAGCCAAAGGTCACCCCTTCCCAAGGTGAGGGCTTCTCAGGGGACTTAAGGCAGAAAAGGACAAGCGTGGAACTTCAAATGGAGACTCCTGGCCTGGAGAACCAGGATTGTCCCAGCTTCTCCCTTAACCAGTCTTATCCCAGAAGGATAAACATTGTTTTGGTTTTTAGTTTTTCTAACTGAATTATTTACATACAAGAGATTTTTGAAAAGGTGCAGCTGATTGAGTTTTGCAAATGTATTACTCCTGTAGCCAGCATCCCAATTAAAATACAGAATATTTCCATCACCCCAAAATGGTTCCCCCTGCCCCTTTCAGCCAATACTCACCCCACCTCCCTTGCAGGGGCAAACACCATTTTGATTTCCGTCATCACAAGGTGAGTTTTGCTTGCCCTAGAGCTTCATATAAATGGAATCATACAATATTATTTTATGTCTGGCTTCTTTCACCCAAAAGAATGTTTTCAAGATTTATCTCTGCTGTTGTGTGCAGTAAAAATTGGTTCCATTTTATTGCTGAATAGTATTCCATTTTAAGAATATATCACAGTTTATCCATTTACCTGTAGAGGGACATTGAGGTTGATAACAGTTTTGGCTATTACAAGTAAAGCTATGAACATTCTTGTACAGTTGTTTGTGGAAATATGCATTCATTTCACTTGGATAAATAAGACTGAGATTTCTGAGTCATAGGGTAGCTGGATTTTTATTTTTATAAGCATCTACCAAATTATTTCTCAACATAGTTGAACCATTTTACATTCCCATCAAGTTCCAGGGTATTCTGCATCCTTACCAACCCTTGGTATTGTCAGTCTTTCTAATTTTAGCTATTCTGATGTCTGTCAGAATGATATCTGTCAGAGTGATATAATGGTGGTTTTGATTTGCACTTCTCTAATGACTAATTGTGTGGTACATCTTCTCATATGCTTATTGGCTAGGTGCATATCTTATTTTGCAAGTCATTTGTCCATTTTCTTATTGGGTTATAGTTTTATTATTGAACTGCATGAATTCTTTGTATATTCTGGATAAAATTTCTTTGCAAATATATTTCCCAGTCTGATTTTTTTTTCAAGAGCAGATTTTAATTTTTCTAAAGTTTAATATTTTTTTCTTTTTGTGATTAGTACTGAATCCTATCTAAGAAATTTCCATCTACTTTAAGGCATGAAGATATTCTTTTAAGTTTCTTCTAGAAGTTATCTAGTTTTAGCTTTATGCTTAGGTATACGATCCATCTCATATTAACTTCTGTGAAGGGTATGAGGTAAGGATTGAAATTCCCCGGTTTTTTCCATATAAGCATCTAGTTGATCCAACACTATTTCTTGTTTTGTTTTTTTTGTAAGCGTTGTTAGAAACATCTTCCAATACTATTTCTTGAAGCCTTTCCTTTCCCCATTGAGTTGCTTTGACATCTATAGATACGAGATTTTGTTCCAATCGATTGATTTGTCTATCCTTACAATACAACCACACAATCTTCATTATTGAAATTTTTTGTTAAGTCTTAAAAAGTCCTCTATCTTCTTTATCAAGATATTTTGGCTATTGTAGAGCCTTTGCATTTACATAAAAATTTTAGACTCCACTTATCAATTAGTACAAATAGGCTTGCTAGAATTTTAATTAGAAAGACATTAATTTTTTTTAACATCTTTATTGGAGTATAATTGTTTTACAATGGTGTGTTAGTTTCTGCTGTATAACAAAGTGAATCAGCTATACATATACATATACCCCGTATCTCCTCCCTCTTGCATCTCCCTCCCACCCTCCCTATCCCATCCAAAAAGCACCAAGCTGATCTCCCTGTGCTATGTATCTGCTTCCCACTAGCTATCTGTTTTACATTTGGTAGTCTATATATGTCCATGCCACTCTCTCACTTGGTCCCAGCTTACTCTTCCCCCTCCCCATGTCCTCAAGTCCATTCTCTACATCCACGTCTTTATTCCTGTCCTGCCCCTAGGTTCTTCAGAACCATTTTTTTTTAGATGCCATATATATGTGTTAGCATACAGTATTTGTTTCTCTCTTTCTCACTTACTTCACTCTGTATGACAGACTCTAGGTCCATCCACCTCACTACAAATAACTCAATTTCGTTTCTTTTTCTGGCTGAGTAATATTCCATTGTATATATGTGCCACATCTTCTTTATCCATTGATCTGTTGATGGACACATAGGTTGCTTCCATGTGCTGGCTATTGTAAATAGAGCTGCAATGAACATTGTGGTACATGACTCTTTTTGAATTATGGTTTTCTCAGGGTGTATGCCCAGTAGTGGGATTGCTGTGTCGTATGGTAGTTCTATTTTTAGTTTTTTAAGGAACCTCCATACTGTTCTTCATAGTGGCTGTATCAATTTACATTCCCACCAACAGTGCAAGAGGGTTCCCTTTTCTCCACACCCTCTCCAGCATTTATTGTTTGTAGATTTTTTGATGATGGCCATTCTGACTGGTGTGAGGTGATACCTCATTGTAGTTTTGACTTGCATTTCTCTAATGATTAGTGATGTTGAGCATTCTTTCATGTGTTTCTTGGCATTCTGTATATCTTCTTTGGAGAAATGTCTGTTTAGGTCTTCTGCCCAATTTTGGATTTGGTTGGGTTTTTTGTTTTTGATATTGAGCTGCATGAGCTGCTTGTATATTTTGGAGGTTAATCCTTTGTCAGTTGCTTCATTTGCAAATATTTTCCCCCATTCTGAGGGTTGTCCTTTTGTCTTGTTTATGGTTTTCTTTGCTGTGCAAAGGCTTTTAAGTTTCATTAGGTCCCATTTGTGTATTTTTGTTTTTATTTCCATTTCTCTAGGAGGTGGGTCAAAAAGGATCTTGTTGTGATTTTTGCCATAGAGTGCTCTGCCTATGTTTTCCTCTAAGAGTTTTATAGTGTCTGGCCTTACATTTAGGTCTTTAATCCATTTTGAGTTTATTTTTGTGTATGGTGTTAGGGAGTCTTCTAATTTCATTCTTTCACATGTAGCTGTCCAGTTTTCCCAGCACCACTTATTGAAGAGGCTGAGAAAAACATTAATGTTTATAGAACAATTTTGGGGAAAAAAGACATCTTAACAATATTGAATCTTCCAATCCATGAACATGGTGAATCTTTTATTTAGGTCCTTTTAATTTTTTCTCAACTGTGTTTTGTAGTTTTCAGCATAAAGTCCTGGCTTACATTATTTTAAAAAGTGTATCCTCAAATATTTTCTTCATGTTTGTTAATGTTGTAGATGGTATTACTTTATTTTTCATTTTCTAATCAGTATATTAGTTATCAATTGCTGTATAGTAAACCACTCAACAAGGCTCAAAATAACAGTAATCATTTATTAGCCCTCATAGTCTCTATTGGTCAGAAATTTGGAGTCAGGTAGATGGGAAGTTTCAACTCAGGGTCTCTCCTAAGTTTACAGTAAAAAGTAAAACAGGGCTGCGGTGTTTTTAAGGCTTGACCAGAACTAGATGATCCCATCACAGATAAGCTCACTCATATGGTTGGTGATTTGATGCTGATCACTTTCCATATGTGAGACTCCCCATGGGGTTGCTTGACTATCTTCACATCAGGGTAGCTGGCTTCCTTTACAGTAAGTGATCCAAAAGACCAAGACAAAAGGTGCAATGCCTTTGGTGACCTAGCCTCAGAAATCACACATTGTTACTTTTGCCTTTATTCTATTGGTCACTTAAGGCAGCCCTGATTCAATGTCTGTGGAGACTAGACAGGGAATAAAATAGTGGGAGGCAAGGGTCACTGAGGACCATTTTAGAGAATAGATACCAATCCAGTCTATAGAAATAAAACGATTTCTATATGTTGATTTGTATTCTGTGACCTTGCTAAGTTGACATTAATTTTAGTAAGTTTTTTAGATGCCTTAGGATTTTCTACATGAAAAGTTATGTCATCTGTGTATAAAGATATTCTTTCTTTTTAATGCATGCCTTCTATTTTCCTTGCTTTAGTGCACTGGCTAAAATATGGAGCACAATGTTGAACAGAAGTGTTATGAGTAGAAATCCCTGTCTTGTCCCCAGTCTTAGGTAGAACACATCCAGTATTTCACCTAAAGTACAGTGTTGGCTATAGGTTTATCATGGATGTCCTTTATTAGCTTGAAAAAATTTCTTTCTATTCCTAGATTGCTGAGAGGTCTTTTTCCACCCTCATGGGAATTGAATTTTGTTCAATGCTTTTTCTGCATCTATTAAGGCAATCATATAGTTTTTCTTCTTTATTTTGCTAATGTGGTAAATTATATTGATTTAGCATGCCCAGATCAGTCAATCTTGCATACCTGGAATAAATCCCAATGATGCATTACCCCTTTTCTATATTTCTGGATTAATTTTTCTAGCATACTTTTAAGGAATTTTGCATTTATAATCATGAGGGATATTGGACTATAATTTTATTTACTAATAATATGTTTGTCAAGTTTTGGTATCAGAGTAGTGTTGACCTTATGAAACAAGTCAGATGTGTTCCCTAATCCTCTGTTTTCCTAAAGAGTCTGTGTGAGATTAGTGATATTTCTTCCTAAAATATTTTGTAGAATTTATGAGTGACTGTATGGGTCTGGAATTTTTTTTGTCAGTACATTCTTTTCCTAATTTGATTTCTTTAAGAGATATATTACTATCCAAAATTTTTCTTGCATTTGCTTTGGTATGTTGTCACTACCAAGAAATTTGCCATTTTGTTTCAGTTAACAAATAAATTGACACAAAGTTGTTAGTTTTGTAATATTTATGGGATCTGTTGTTATTTCTCCTCTATCATTCTATTAGCATAAAATTGTCAATTCTGTAATATCTGTAGGGCATCTAATCATGCAGAAAAGAGTTAACACAGCAGGTCTGACTGCTATTATTTGAAAGAAATGCTTTCAAGATTGGCCCTTGGGTGGCATCTAGAAACTTAGATTTGGGGAGGGTCCTCACTGTCCTTATCTGATAAGAGGAACACGCTGTACCTAAACTGTACAAACAATATGGTGTGTGCTAAATATGTGCTTTCCTTCTGGAATTTTGTTATATGCTGCATACATGACCAGCGCCCCCCTCACCAATCCATGGACACCGAGTCTCTAATAAGCTCATTAGACATTTCACATACGTTGTCATAAGTCATTTTGGGGAACCTAAGCATGTCTTATGTGACTTCACTGAGAGCAGACTCTTGAAAGCTTGCACCTGCTTTCCTCTAAACTTCACTCCATGAACCTTTTCCCTTTGTTGATTCTGTTTTGTATCCTTTTGCTGTTAAAAAAAAAAAAAAATTCTTAGCCATGAGTATGTCTATATGCTGAGTCTTTGAGTCCTCCTAGCAAACCTGGGTAGCCTGGGACCACCAATACAGCAGTTACTTCTCCTCTATAATACCAATATTACTCATTTATCTTTTCTCCTTTTGTCCTTAGTTGGTCTGGGAATCCTTTTAGAGAACAAACTTTGGCCTTGTGGACTTGATGGCTCAACATTGGTCATGGTTGGTCTGTTTTCTATGTCATGATTTCTAACCTCATCTTCATTATTTCCTGATTTTTATTTTGCGATTAATTTGTACTTTTATTTGCTTCATACGGTGGAAGCTTAGATCACTGATTTTTAAGCCTATCTCATTTTCTCATATAAGCACTTAAAACTTACACATTCATTTCTAAGTATTTCTTTAGTTCCTGCCCACAAATTTTGATATGTTGTGCTTTCATTACAATTTATTTCAAAGTATTTTTAACCCCATCTTGTGATTTCTACTAATTTCCAAGTATTTTAGAATTTTCCAGATATCTTACTGTTATTGATTTCAAATGATAGTCTACTCTTGGCAAAGAATATACTCTGTATGATTCCAACCAGTGGATGATTATTGAGACTTCTTTTAAGAGCCAGCATATGGTCTATCTTTATGAATGCACCATATGCACTATCTTTTTGCTTTCAACTCATCCATGTGTTTATAATTAAAGTATATCTCCTAAAAACAACATATACTTGGTTCTTCCTTTATGTCCGGTATGACAATCTCTTCCTTTATTTTTTTTAAAATTTATTTATTTATTTATTTATTTTTGGCTGCATTGGGTCTTCATTGCTGCGCCTGGGCTTTCTCTAGTTGCGGCGAGGGGGGGCTACTCTTCATTGCAGTGCGAGGGCTTCTCATTGTGGTGGCTTCTCTTGTTGTGGAGCATGGGCTCTAGGTGCACAGGCTTCAGTAGTAGTGGCACATAGGCTCTAGAGTGCAGGCTCAGTAGTTGTGGTACACAGGCTTAGTTGCTCCGCAGCATGTGGGATCTTCCCGGACCAGGGCTCGAACCCGTGTCCCCTGCATTGGCAGGCGGATTCTTAACCACTGTGCCACCAGGGAAGCCCTCTTCCTTTAAATTGGAATGTGTAGTTTATTTGCATTTGATGTAAATATCAATATAGTTTGGATTAGTTATGCCAGCATGCTATTTATTGTTTATTTGTACTCTCAGTTTTTGTTCTTTTGTTCCTCCTTTGCTATCTTCTTTTGGGCTAATCAAGCTTTTGAAATTTTTTTAACCTGTCTCCTTTATTGGCATTTTCATTCTTATTTAGTTTTTTAAATTGTTATTCTGATAACAATATGCATCCTTAGCTTATCTAAACCTAATTTGAATTAACTTTATATCATTTCACATATAATGTAAGAGTCTAAAATAGTATGTTCCCACCCTGTCTTAGTGCTGTCATCACATATTTTACCACTACTTTGTTATCAGCCTCAACTTTGTTATTAATTTTGCTCTAAACAGTTCATTACATAGTAGAAAATTTGAGAAAAGAAAATATAGCTTTTCATATTTACTATTTGTAGTGCTCTTCCTTTCTTCCTTCAGATTTATGGTTCATTTGGTATTATTCACATTCAACCTGAATAACTTCCTATAGCATTTCTTGTAGTGTGAGTCGATATATTTTCTCAGCTTTCATTTACCTGAAAAAAATGTCTTTATCTTTTCCTTCATTTTTAAAAAGATATTTTCACACTTGGTAGAGCAATCTACGTAATAGTCCCCCACTACACATCACCCCCTGACACTTTAAGATGTCATTCCTTTATCTTCTGGTCTCCATGCTTTTTCTGTCTGTCTTTTTAAATAATAAATCTGCTGTCATTCTTCTCTGGGTTCTCCTGTATACATCTCCCCACCTTCCATTCCCCCAAGCTTGTAAGGTTTTTCGCTTACCATGTTTGACAGCAGTTTAACTGTAATGGGTTCAGGCGTGATTTCCTTTGTATTTGTTCTGCCTGAGGTTTTCTGGCTTTATTGGATCTGTGGGTTGATGATTTTGCTCAAACTTTGAAAAAGTTTGGACAACATTTCTTCCGATATACACTTTTTTCCCCCTAATTCTCACTTTCCTCTCTTCTTGGACACAGTTACAGGTTGTTTTTTTGTTTGTTTTTTGGGGGTTTTTTCCAATTTTTCTTTTTCTTTCCTCTGTTCTTAGTCTGGATAATTACTATTAATGTATCTTTAAATTTATAAATACTTTCTTTTGTTGGATCCGATCTTCTGTGGATCCCATCCAATGATTCTTCTTTTAAATTTTAGCTATTGTATTTGTCTATTTAAGATCTCTATTTGATTCCTTTCTTTTTTAAGTTTTTATATCTCTTCTGAAATTATCCATTTATTATCATTATCTCTAACATTTTCTTTTTTTTTAACATTTTCATATTGGTTATTTTTTAATGAAGTGCAAATGCTTCCCCCCTCCCCCAGTTTTACTGAGATATAATTAACAAGGTAACCTTGTGTCAGTTTAAGGTGTATAATATCTTGATTTGATACATTTACTAATTATAAAATGATTACCACCATAGTATTAGCTACCCACCTCTATTGGTCACACAGTTACTGTTTCTTTTTTATACTGAGAAAATTTAAGATCTACTTTCTTGGCAAAATTCAAGTATATGATACAGTATTTTTAGCTATACTCACCATGCTCTGCATTAGATCCCCAAACTTGTTAATCTTAGAACTTGAAGTTTGTATCCTTTGAGCAGTATCTGCCCATTATACCCAACCCCCAGCGTCTGAGAACCACCACTCTACTCTCTGTTTCTCTGAGTTTGTCTTTTTTAGATACCACATATAAGTGATATCATTCAGTACTTTTGTCTTTCTCTCTCTGACTTATCCACTTAGCAGAATGCTCTCAAGGTCACCAAAGTGGTTGCAAACTCCAAGATTTCTTTCTCGTGGCTGAATAATACTCCTCTCTGTATATGTTTAAATAATCACATAATTTTTTATCCATCCATCAGTTGTGGACACAGGTTGTTTCCATGTCTTGGCTATTGTGAGTAATGCTGCAGTGAAAATGGAAGTGCAGATTTCTCTACAAGATGCTGATTTAATTTCTTTGGGCATATACTCAGAAATGGGATAGCTGGATTATATGGTAGTAATGTTATTTTTATTTTTATTTTTTTGAGGAACTTCCATTCTGTTTTCCACACTGGCTATACCAATTGCATTCCTACCAACAGTGCACAAGAGTTCCCTTTTCCCCACACCCTCACCAACAGTTACCTCTTATCTGTTTGTTTGTTTGTTTGTTTGTTTATTTATTGCTGTGTTGGGTCTTTGTTGCTGAGCACGGGCTTTCTCTAGTTGCAGTGAGCGGGAGCTACTCTTCATTGTGGTGCACGGGCTTCTCATTTTGCTGGCTTCTCTTGTTGTGGAGCACGGGCTGTAGGTGCACGGGTTTCAGTAGTTGTGGCTTGCGGGCTCTAGAGCGCAGGCTCAGTAGTTGTGGCGCATGGGCTTAGTTGCTCCATGGCTTGTGGGATCTTCCCGGACCAGGGCTCAAACCCATGTCCCCTGCATTGGCAGGTGGATTCTTTTTTTTTTTTTTTTTGGCTGTGTTGGGTCTTTGTTGCTGCGCACGGGCTTTCTCTAGTTGTGGCGAGCAGGGGCTGCTCTTCATTCCGGTGTGCAGGCTTCTCACTGAGGTGGCATCTCTTGTGGAGCACGGGCTCTAGGCCCACGGGCTTCAGTAGTTGTGGCTCACGGGCTCTAGAGCGCAGGCTCAGTAGTTGTGGCACACAGGCTTAGTTGCTCTGTGGCATGTGGGATCTTCCCAGACCAGGGCTCGAACCCGTGTCCCCTGCATTAACCACTGCACCACCAGAGAAGTCTCCCTCTTGTCTTTTTGATGATAGCAATTCTAACTGGTGTGAGGTGATATCTCATTGTGGTTTTGATTTGCATTTCCCTGATGACTTATGATGTTGAGCACCATTTCATGTTCCTGTGGGCCATATGTATGACTTCTTTTGAAGACTGTCTATTAAGTTCCTCCCATTTTTTAATTATCTATTAGTTTTTTTTTGCTATTGAGTTGTATTGAGATATTTATATATTTTTGATATTAACCCCTTATCAGATATATGATGTGCAAATATTTTCTCTCATTCCTTAGGTTCCCTTTACATTTTGTTGTTTTTCTTTTCCTGTGCAGAAGCTTTTTAGTTTGATATAGTCCCACTTATTTATTTTTGCTTTTGTTGCTTGTGCTTTTGTTATTACATCCAGAAAATCACTGCTGAGACCAATGTCAAGGAGCTTTTTTCCTATTTTATTTATAATTGTTTTATGGATTCAGATCTTAAATTTAAGTCTTTAATTCATTTCAATTTCAGTTTTGTCAGTGTGTAAGATAGAGATCCGGTTTCATTATTCTGAATGTTACACACTTTTCCAGTCACCATTTATTGAAGATATTATCCTTTCCTCATTGAGTATTCTTGGCACTCTTGTCAAATATTAGTTTTCCATATATGTGGGAGTTTATTTCTAGGCTCTAAATTCTGTTTCATGGGTCTATTTTTCTATTTTTATGTCAGTACCATACTCTTTTGAATACCATATCTTTATAGTATAGCTTGAAATAAGGAAATGTGATGCTTCTAGCTTTGTTCTTTCTCAAGATTGCTTTAGCTATTTGAGGTCCTTTGTTGCTCCATAAGAATTTCAGCATGGATTTTTTTCTGTTTCTGTGACAAATGCCATTGGAATTTTGATAGGAATTACACTGAATCTATAAATGGCTTTGGGTAATATGGACATTTTTAACAGTATCCTTCCAATCCATGAACATGTGGTGTCTTTCCATTTGTTTGTCTTCAATTTCTTTTATCAAAGTCTTGTAGTTTTTAGTGAACAGATATTTCACCTCCTTGGTTAAGTTTATTTCAGAGTATTTTATTGCTTTTAATGCTATTGTGAGCAAGATTGTTTTCGTTCTTTTTCATATGTTTTGCTGTTAGCATACAAAACTGAAAGTTTTCTGTATGTTGATTTTGTATCCTGCATTCTTACTGAATTCATTGATTAGTTATGTTTTTTGGTCAAAAATATATGTGTATATATATATATGTATATATAATCATATCATCTGCAAACAAAGACAATTCTACCTCTTCCTTTCCTATTCTGATGCCTTTTATTTCTTTTTCTTGTCTAATTGCTCTGGCTAGGATTTCCAGTACTATGTTGAATAGGAATGGTGACAGTGGGCACCCTTGTCTTGTTCCTGCTCTTGGAAAAAATTTTTCAAACTTTCACCATTGAGAATGATGTTGGCTTTGGGTGGTCATATATGGCCTTTATTGTGTTGAGGTATGTTCCTTCTGTACCCAGTATGTTGAGCATTTTTATCATGAAAGGATGTTGTACCTTGTCAAATGCTTTTTCTGCATCTATCGAGATGATCATGATTTTTGTCTTTCATTCTATTAATGTGCTATATCACATTTACTGATTTGCATAAATTGAACCATCCTTGCATCCTAGAGATAAATCCCACTTGATCATAGTGAATGATGCTTTTTAATGTGCTGTTGAATTCAGTTTGCTAATATTTTGTTGACACTTTTTTGCATCAATATTCATCAGGACTACTTGTCTGTAGTTTTCTTTTCTTGTATCCTTATCTGGCTTTGGTATCAGGGTGAGGCTAGCCTCATAAAATGAGTTTAGGAGTGTTCTCTCCTCTTCAATTTTTGTAGGGGTTAGTGAAGGATGACATTAATTTTTCTTTAAATGTTTTATAGAATTCACCAGTGAATCAATCTGATCCTGGGCTTTTCTGTTTGGGGAGGTTTTTGATTGCTGATACTATCTTCTTCCTTAATACTTGCCTGTTCAGACTTCTTATTACTTCATGATTCATTCTTGGTAGGTTGTATTTTTCTAGGAATGTATCTATTCTAGGTTGTCCAGTTTATTGGCATATAATTGTTCATAGTAGTCTCTCATGATCTTTTGTATTTCTGTAGTAACAGTTGTAATGTCTCTTTTCTCCTTTCTCATTTTATTTTTTCAGTCCTCTCTCTTTTTTTCCTAAGTTAGTCTAGCTAAAAGTTTGTCAATTTTGTTTATCTTTTTCAAAAACCATCAATCACACAGCTGCAAAAGCCTGGGCTGGCTGTGAGCATAGCTCCTGGGCTCTGGTGGAGAGGGAGGACCCAAGTGGCTGATGTTTTACATTTGAACTGCCACAAAGACTTTGGATGGCTACCAGTGTGGGTGCAAGCCCTAGCAGGGTGTGGGGGTATGAAGGGAGCAGGGAAGGACTAAGCCATAATTGATGTTAGTGAACATAAGTACCTGTAGGGCAGCTGGCAAGATCTGCACAGCCAGCCCATGACTTGGTCTATGGTGGGAGCTGCCAAATTTGTCTGCAGGAAAGGTCTCCCTGAACCACAATCACTCCCACTGTGTGTTTGCTAATAATAGCCTCTGCTCTTCTTTCTTTTTCCCTGTCCAGCTCTCTTTGCTTATCTAGGCAGGATAAAACTCAGCTAGACCTTCACGCTGTGCTGGGAAAGGCTAAAGAAGCTAGTCACTCACCCCTCTCTTCCTTTTCTGGTGAGAGGAACTTTTACTAGCTGGGAAGTTCTTTCTTGGAGCTGAACAACGCCAGCTTGGGTCATGGGATGAGGCAGGCAAAATGAAGCTGGCTTCTTTTCCTTTTTGTGCATTTATCCTCAGATATTTTGTCCCATGGTGTTCCTAAGATGTCCTAAGTGGAATCTAAAGGTCTCCTGGAGCTGTGTTTGTTTGTGGGTAGCTGTCTTGTCATTGAATTTTGTGGGAGGACAGGGAAGCTGGGATCTCTTACATTGCCATTTCCCTGAATGCCTTTGGTTATTTTAAAGTGATTGCCTGCTAATTCCAGCTTCTGAACATTTCAGATCTACTTTTATTGACTGTTTTCTCCATGACTAAGAGTTACATTGTCCTGTTTTTTCACACATCTAGTAATTTTTTAAATTGTGTGTTGGGCATCATTATTATGTTGTACAGACTCTGAACTGTGTTAGCTCATTTGGAGCAATGTTGCTTTTCTGTTGTAGCAGTTGAGTAGTTATTCACAGATCACCTTGATCCTGCAGCAGCTTAGTTTTAGACTTTGTCAGGGTGGTGCTATGTTGGCTTTGCCCTTAGTCCTAAAGTCTCTTAGTTCTCAGAGTCTTTACTTCTAAGTTACAGCCTCTCTTCAACTTCTATGCAAAGCAAAAGATATTTACCAAGCCCCTCTCATGTAGAGGGATTCTAACTCCATGCTCTTATACCTCTTTGGTGGGCAGTAGATTAAATCTCTGCTTAGCTCTCTTATCCTTCATTGTTAATATTGCCTCTGGGCTCCACAGAACCTCATTCCAGCATTCATAGTTAAGTATTTAGGCTAAGATTAGAGAGGAATTCATATGTGGGTTTTTGGAGGTTCTCTTCTGTGATTTTGTTCTCAGAATTTTCCTCCTCAATGTCCCAGGATCTCTGGAAAGAAATCCTAGGGTCTCTTTTTTTTCAAGGGTGAAATCTTTACTGGCTTATGTCTACTTTGGGGCACTCTTTGATTCCTCTAATTTTTTTCCTTTTCTTATGTTGTATCCATTTTTTTTTTTCTGGAATGATTAGTTCAATGCAAGCTTCACTGATATCTACATTGGAATGTCTTGAATAGTCTTTATTCATTTATTTGACAAGTGTTTGTTGAACCCCTCCATGTGCCTTGTACTGGGTTAGACATTGGAGATAAAATCATAAAATTAAAAACATAAAGGGAGTGAAAGAATAAAAAAAGGTTATAATTTCCATCTTTGTGAAACCTACAGTCTACTAAAAGAGACACAAGGAAATAACCAAGTAAATGTAAAATGAGAGCATGTGGTTATGAGAGCCTATAATAGAGCAATTTGAACTGATCAAGGAGAATCCAGGAATATGTCCCTGGGGAAGTAATAATGGAGCTGCCATCTAAATCTGCTGCTGGCACCTGGGAAGTAGTCATGCGGTTACAGAAGCTGAGTCCCCTTTACTTGCTGAGACCATGGCCACCACCTTGAAATCAGCTGAGCAGTAAACCATGCACTGCTGTGTCAGACCCAGCAAAGGAATCCAGTGATATGTTGGATACCATGGTGCAAGGCTGTATCCTGGATATAAGCTGTTTGGGAAAGCATCCTCTATGATAGAGCCCTGGACCAGGAGAGCTGTGATTGGAGTTGGGAGGGAGAAAGGGGGTACCACCAAACACATCACTCCATGCAGGGACATGTGTGAAAGTAAATGGCCACTTCTAGCACTTTTAAATAATTGTGAATAGATTTAAATGATATAGATGGGATAGAATCTGAGAACTGCTTTTTTTGCTGAATTATAAAAAGAAACAGGAGAAGAAGAAAAAATTTTTCCTTTATAGATTAAAAATTCTGTTGGCAACAGCAGAACTGTGAGACATGCAGGATTTTGTTTCCGCAGTGGAACCCTGTGAGTCCACCAGCAGGGATTCATGTTGAGATCACCTGGGGAGTGGGAGACAGGAGGCCATGGGGTGAGGCTTGGGGAGCAGGAAGTGAGCACTCCCCCCGCAAACCTTGGAAAGGTGAGGGCACTTGTTCACTCTTTCAGTCTTGTCATGGCAACTGCTTAATGCTCTTTTATGAAGATTTATTCTGAGTCCTGTCAGCCTTATGGTAACGTTTTCTCAACTTACTTTATAATTATTGCATAATTATACATGGGTGACACAGATACTTAGTCCCTCTTTTTCTTTCTGTGCAGTGGTAGATATTCTGCTTGAAATTCCTGGTCTGATTAGCCAATCCTGGAAGTAACTTGCCTTTTGTAAATCTTCCTAGTCTAGTGGGAACATGAAAGATATCTCTAAGAAGGCATTCATTCTTTTAGTATCAATTATATTTTAGTTAACAGAGGTTCTTATTCCATGAAGAATATTTAAGAAAACAGAATAGTAGGGGAAAAAACATAAAATATGCATAACCTATTACCTAAAGCTCACTGCTGCTAACATCCCAGGTTAAGTGCTTAGTACCTGTTAACAGAAGCATCTGGACAGAAATCAGCACTGACTGTGGGTCCCTGCATGGCTGGGTAGATAAGGCAAGAAAAGATGAGGTGGAGAGGTTTGTTGTGGTCAAATCACATATAGCCTTTTAAGGCACATGAAAGATTTTAGAACTTGTTCTTAAATGAAAAGCCATTGAAGATTTTTAAACAAGGAATATTCTATAATCATATTCACATCTTAAAAATTGCTCTGACTGCACTGTAGAGAATGCATCTGAATGCGGTAAGGGTGCGTGGGGAGAGGCTGTCAGGAGGCTGTTGATGTCATCCTGATGATAGTCAACAATGGCTGGGAGGAAGATGGTAGTTACGGACAAGGAGAGAAGTTCACAGGCTCAGGAGATATTTAGGAAGAGCAACTGAATGTGCGTGGTGATTGATTGGACATGGGATTTGTTCCAGGCTTTTCTTTCTTACGTATAGGTTTCTCCTTATCTTAATAGTATTATCTTCTGTACACAAATACTATACCCTGATTATTTTTACTTAACATTATTATTGTATGCTGTTACTGAATGCCGTGTGATAATTCACTGAGCTTATGCACCATCACTTAATCCCCTGCTCCCCATTGTGGATGCTGAGGTGGTTCTCTGGGTTTTGCTAATACATGTAATTCTGTGATTGATATCTTGGGCATAAAGGACTTTCTTTATATCTGATGATTTATTAAGAATAAATTCCCACCAAAGGATTCATCGGGCTAAGATATATGATCATATTACGATTCGTATGGCCATAATTACATCATTTCTTTGGGGAAACCCTCTCATGTCAGGTTGATTACATTGAAGATCCTTTCATCATGGAATGGATAGTGGTTTGTCTTCCTCGCAGTAGATACAATTTCTGGATATAGATTTGTCTTTCTTGCCCACAATGTACTGTCAGAACCACCATCCATGGACTAACAGAACATTTTATTTGCTGTCATGGAAGAGTACACAACATTGCTTATGAACACAGAACTCATTTTATAGCAAAAGAGCTTACACTCATGGAATTCAGTGGTCTTATGTGTCCCATTCTCCCCAAAGCATCCAGTATTCTAGAATGGTGGAATGGTGTACTGAAGAGTCAGTTATAGTTGCCTAATAGGAAACAACACCCTGAAAGCTTGGGGTTATATCTTAAAGTATGTGGTATATGCTTTCAATAAGCAACTGATATATAATTATTTCTCCCACAGCCAGAATATGTGTCTGAGAATCAAAAGTGGGAACAACTCCTCTCATTATTATACCCATTCACAGAATATTTGCTCCCTGTCCCCTTTGAGCTCTTCTGATTTGAAAGTTTTAGTCCCCAGTGGAGAAATATTTATGCGAGGGGACACAGCGTTCCACTGAATCAGCAGTCTCGATGGCCATCTGCCCATTTCAGGCTTGTTCCACCACTAAACCAACAGAGGGAAAAGTTACTATACTGTCCTAACTACATGTTAGTTCCTGATCGTCAAGAGGAAATGTGAGTTGCTGCTACATAATGGGTCAGAAAGCACTATGTCTAGAACCTAGAGGATTCTCTTGGGCAAGTTTTAGTATCCCCGTGTGCAATACTAGAAGCTAATAGAAAACTGCAGCAACCAAAAAAGGGGAAACAACTAAGGATTTAGACCATACAGGAATGAAGATTGGGTTATCAACCTGCTAAAGGATGATGATTCGTGTAGATAACCGATAAGGGGAAAGTTGTCAACAGCAACCATGGCCTTATGACCAACTACAGAAATAAAGATGAGCATGCATATACACACACACACACACACACACACACACACAGCTTTTTAAAAAATTTTATTGAAGTATAGTTGATTTACAATGTTATGTTAATTTCTACTGTATAGCAAAGTGATTCAGTTATACATGTATATACATTCTTTTTCATATTCTTTTCCATTATGGTTTATCACAGGATATTGAATACAGTTCCCTGTGTTATACAGTAGGACTCTGTTCTTTATCCATTCCATATATAATAGTTTGCATCTGCTAATCCCAAACTCCCAATCCATCACTCCCCCACAACCTTCCCCGGGCAACCACAAGTCTATTCTCTGTGTCCATGATTCTGTTTCTGTTTTGTGGATAGGTTTATTTGTGTCATATTTTAGATTCCACATATAAGTGATATCATATGGTATTTGTCTTTCTCTTTCTGACTTCACTTAGTATGATAATCTCTATATCCACTCAAATGGCATTATTTCATTTTCTATGAATGAGTACTATTCCACTGTATATATGTACCACATCTTCTTTATCCATTCATCTGTCAGTGGACATTTAGGTTGTTTCCATGTCTTGGCTATTGTAAATAGTGCTGCTATGAACATAGAGGTACATGTATCTTTTTGAATTATAGTTTTGTCCGGATATATACCCAGGAATGGGATTGCAGGATCATATGGCAACTCTGTTTTTAGTTTTTTAGGAACCTCCATACTGTTCTCCATAGTGGCTGCACCAATTTACATTCCCACCAACAGTGTAGGAGGGTTACCTTTTCTCCAAACCCTCTCCAGCATTTGTTATTTGTAGATTTTTTAACGATGGCCATTCTGACTGGACATACTCCCTTTTATTCTTTTTCATTTATCCTCCTCCTTTCTGCTTATTTTATATAAGACAAATTGGCAGTGGTCGAGAGCATAAGTGGTATCCAGTACAGTTGTTATATTTTTAAAAAAATGTTCTTAAATGGTTTCATCATGTATACCAGGGCAAAATGAACGAAATGGAAAATTTTAGGTGGTATGTGGGCAGAACCTAAGGAGATACACTGCATCCTTGAAGGACTGACATAGACAGAAGGAGATGCTTGTCCTTAATGACCTATGGATTTCAGATTAACATAAGAAAGAAGTTTTTAATAGCACTACATGGGAAGGAAATGGCCCCATTGTCAATGTAATAAGTTCCCTGTCACTGGGAGCCTAAATGATACTTGACGGTGCATTAAATGCAAGATTGTGAAACCAAATAGGGTATTATTGTTGTTGTTTTACATTTAAGAAAAATGATTGTGGGAGAGTTGATGCACCTTGCCTGTCATCACACAGCTAACAGTCCATCTAATACCATTTTGCTGGTAACCCAACAGGATCATGAAGAAAGTTATGTTATTAGATTTTTTTCTCCTTCTCTCTGAGAGTTTTGGCTCTTCTTGGGAGCCAAAGAGATCTTTCTGGATATCAGGCAGCTTATGTGGGCCTTACTTTAATATGTATTCAAAATGCACTGTTAACTGAATAGTTAAACCAATTATTTACCACCTAATCTCTAAAAATTTATAGCAAACTGGCATATCATTAACACAACCCAAAGTCAATAACTACTGTCAGTATATTTGTGATGCTCCCCTTAACTTACCACTCTCAGCCCCACACAGCATCTCACACTCGCTCGCTCACACTCCAGTTATTTTTCATAAGTATGTGTGTTTGATCTTTAGAAGTGTCTCATTGTGCCTACTGATATAATTTTTAAAGTGGGAGCTGGCTACATTGTTTAGATACTTAGGTGTTTTTGTACAAACCAATGTTTTTTTCTTCCACTTTTATTGAGATATAACTGACGTACAGCACTGTGTAAGTTCAAGATGTATAGCATGATGACCTGATTTATATATAATGCATAATGATGAAAACAATAAGTTTAGTTAATATCCTCATCTCATATAGACATAAAAAAAGCACTTTTACCCTTGTGATAAGAACTTTAAGGATCTACCCTCTTAGCAACCTTCAAGTATACCACCAGCAGTGTAAACCAAAGTCACAGAGTAGCACACTGTATCTCCAGTACTTATTATTCATAAGAATCATGAATTTTGTTGAAGTTTGTGCCTTTTGAGTAACTTCATCCAATTCCCCTACCCCTACCCCTTGCCTCTAGTAACAACAAGTCTGATTTCTTTTTCAGTGAGTTTGTTGTTGGGTGGGCTTTCTGTTTGTTTGTGTTTAAATTCCACATATAAGTGAGATTAGTATTTTTCTTTCTCTCTCTGACTTAATTAACTTAGTATGATGCCCTCAGTGTACATCTGTGTTGTTGCAAATGACAGAATTTCCTTTTTTTTTATTGCCAAGTAGTATTTTATTTTATTTATTTATTTTTTTCAAATAGTATTTTATTGTGGGTGTATATATGTGTATGTGAGTGTGTGTATACATACGTATACACAATCACATATTATATATGTGTATAGTATATGTATGTATACACACTACATTTTCTTTATCCATTTGTCCATCAGTGAACACTCAGGTTGTTTCCATGTCTTGGCTATTGTAAAAATGCTGCAGTGAACATGGGGGTGCAGATGACTCTTCAACATAGTGATTTCATTTCCTATGGCTATATACCCAGAAGTGAAATTGCTAGATCATATGGCAGTTTGCTTTTTAATTTTGGAGAAACCTCCATATTAGTTTCCACAGTGACTGTAGCAATTTACATTCCCACCAGTAGTGCACAAGGATTTTCTTTTCTTCATATCCTTGCCAGCATGTTAGCTCTTGTTTTTTTGATGATAGCCATTCTAACAGGTATGAGGTGATGTCTCACTGTAGTTTTTATATGCATTTCCCTAATAATTAGTGATGCAGAGCACCTTTTCAGGTACCTCTTAGCCATTTGAATATCTTCTTTGGAAAAACATCTATTCCAGTCGGTTGCCTATTTTTAATTGGATTATTTAATTTTTGCTCTTGAGTTCTGTGACTTGTTAATATATTTTGGATATTAATCCTTTATCAAATGTGTGATTTGCAGATATTTTTTCCCATTCCACAGGTTGTCTTTTTATTTTGTTGATCATTTATTTTGCTGTATAGAAGCTATTTAGTTTGATGTAGTCCCACTTGTTTATTTTTTATTTTGCTACTTATGCTTTAGCTATCATATACAAAAATTCATTGCCAAGATCCATCCCAAAGACCTTTTTTCTATGTTTCTTCCAGGAATTTTACGGTTTCAGGTCTTACATTTAAGTCTTTAATCCATTTCAAGTTGATTTTTGTGAGTAGTGTAAGATGGGTCTAGTTTCATTCTTTTACATGTCAATGTCCATTTCCCAGCACCATTTATTGAAGAGACTGTCTTTTATCCATTGAGTGTTCTTGGATCCCTGGTCAATATTAGTTGACCATACATATATGTGGAGTTTTTTTTCTGGTCTCTCAATTCTGTTCCATTGGTCTATATGTCTGTTTTTATGCCAGTATCATAAAATACTATCTTATGGTTTTAGATATAATACTGTTATATTTTATTAAATTACTATTTAGGTTACTGTTTAGAGTACTATAGCTTTATAATGTAGCTTGAAATCAGGAAATGTGATTCCTCCAGCTTTGTTCGTCTTTCTCAAGATTGCTCTGGCTATTCAGGGTCTTTTGTGATTCCATATATATTTTAGAATCTTTTTCTACTTTGGTAAAAAAAAAAAAAAAAAAAAGTGCCTTTGGAAACTTGATAGGGATTGCATTGAATTCATAGATATCTTTGGGTAAAATGAGTATTTTAACAATATATTATTTCAATCCTGAATACAGGATGTCTTTCCTTTTTTGTGTGCCATCTTCAATTGCTTTCATCAGAGTCTTGTAGTTTTCAGTACGGAAATCTTTCACCTCCTTGCTAAAAATTTATTCCTAAGTATTATATTGCTTTTGATACTACTGTAAATGGGATCATTTTCTTTATTCATCTTTCAGATTATTAGTTGTTTGTGTAGAGAAAAGCTACTTTTTATCCTGAAAAATTAATGAATTTGATCTAACAGATTAGATATAACATTTTTATGATGAAATCTTGAGGATTTTCTTTATATAAAATCAAGTCATCTGCAAATAGAGACACTTTTACTCTTCTTTCCGATTCTGTTGCCTTTTCTTTCTCTTTTTGCCTGATTGTTCTGGCTGTGAGTTCCAGTATTGTTTTTTTTCCTTTTATTTATTTATTTTTTTATTTTTATTTTTTTAACATCTTTATTGGAGTAGAATTGCTTTACAATGGTGTGTTAGTTTCTGCTTTATAACAAAGTAAATCAGTTATACATATACATATGTTCCCATATCTCTTCCCTCTTGCATCTCCCTCCCTCCCACCCTCCCTATCCCACCCCTGTAGGTGGTCACAAAGCACCGAGCTGATCTCCCTGTGCTATGCGGTTGCTTCCCACTAGCTATCTATTTTACGTTTGGTAGTGTATATATGTCCATGCCACTCTGTCACTTTGTCTTCCGGTATTATGTCAAGTAGGATTGGTGAGAGTGGGCACCCTTTTCTTTGTCATGATCTTATTGGAAAATTTTCAGCCTTTCACCACTGAGTACATTAGCTGTGGGCTTGTTGTACATTGCCTTTGTTATATTGAGGTATGTTCCTTCTATACCTAATTTAAGAGTTTTTATCATAAATGGATGTTGAATTTTGTCAGATGCTTTTTCTGCATCTATTAAGTGATCATATGATTTTCATCTTTTATTCTGTTAATATGATGTGTCACATAATTGTTTTGAACCATCCTTGCATTCCAGGGATAAATCTTGCTTCATCATAGTATATAATCCTTTTAATGTGCTGCTAAATTTCGGTGCTAGCATTTTGTTGATAATTTTTGCATGTATATATATCAGGGATATTGGCCTGTAGTTTTCTTTTCTAGTAGTGTCCTTTTCTGGCTTTCGTATAAGGGTAATGTTCACCTCAGAAAATGAATTTGGGAGTGTTCCTCCTCTGATTTTTTTGGAGGAGCTTGGGAGGATTAGCATTAATTTTTTTTAAATGTTTGGTAAAATTTACCAGTGATGCCATCTCTATTCTGGGCTTTTCTTCCTTGGGAGATTTTTTATTACTGATTCAGTATCCTTATTAGCAATTGATCTGTTCAGATTTTCTATTTCTCCCTGACTTCAGTCTTGGTAGGATGTATGTTTCTAAGAATCTGTGTCTTATAAGTTGTCCATTTTGATGGCATATAGCTGTTCATAGGAGCCTCTTATGATCCTTTGTATTTCTGTGGTATCAGTTGTATCTTCCTCTTTCATTTACAATTTTGTTGACTTGGGGCCTCTCTTTTCCTTGTAAGTCTAGCTGAAGGTTTGTCGATTTTGTTTATTTTTTCTAAGAATGAACTCTTAGTTTTATTTAATCTTCTCTATTGTTTTCCTGTTCTTTATTTCATTTATTTCGTCTCTAATTATTATTTCTTTCTTTCTGCTAACTTTGAGCCTACTTTGTTCTTCTTTTTCTAGTTCCTTGAGGTGTAAAGTTAGGATATTTATATGAGATCTAATTACTTGGCATATGTGTTTATAGCTATAAACATCTCTCTTAGAACTGTTTTTCTGCATCTCATAAGTTTTGTTGTGTTTCCAATTTCATTTGTCTCAAGACGCTTTTTTATCCCCCCTTTAATTTCTTCTTTGATCCATTCACTGCTCATGTGTGGTGTTTGATTTCTGTGTATTCATGAATTTCTAGTTTTTCTCCTGTTATTGATTTCTAGTTTCATACCATGTGGTCAGAGAAGATACTTGGTATGATTTTAATACTTTAATTTGCTAAGACTTGTTTTCTTTTCTAACATATGCTCCATCATAGAAAATGTTCCATTTGTGCTTGAGAAGACTACATTCTGCTGTTGTTGGGTAGAACAGTTTGTATATGTCTGTTAGGTCCACTTGATCTATAGTGTTGTTCAGATCTGTTTCCTTATTGATTCTCTGTCCAGATAATGTACCCATTGTTGAGAATGGAGTATTAAGGTCTCCAATTATTGTTGTTTTGCTGTACATGTCACCTTTTCTGGTTTTGTTTATATATTTTGGTGCTCCAATGTTGGGTGCATAGATATTTACAACTGATTTATATTCTGGTTGAATTGCCCTCTTTATCATTATTTAATGACCTTCTTTCTCTCTTTTTACCATTTTTAACTTAAATTCTATTTTGTCTTATATAGTTATAACTACCCCTGCTTTTTATTGGTTACTATATTTACTTGAAATATTTTGTTTTACCTTATCACCCTCAGTCTATGTGTGTCTTTAAAGCTGAAGTGAGTCTCTTGCAGACGTATTGTTGAATCTGGATTTTTTTAAATCCATTCAGCCATTCTGTGTCTTTTGATTGAAGAATTCAGTCCATTTACATTTCAAGTAATTATTTATCAATAAGGACTTACTATTGCATTTTGTTAACTGTTTTCTGACTGTTTTGTAGATCCACTGTTTATTCTGATCCTTCTGTCTTCTTTGTGTGATTTAATGTCTTACGGTATCAGTATGATTTGACGTCTTTATCATGTTCTTTATCATGTTCTTGTGCATAGTTACTACTGAGTGATCTCTTGTGGTTACCATAAGGCTTATATAAAATATCTTAAAATTAGAACGTCCTATTTTTAACACCCTTTTTAAAACTGATAATAACTTGATATCATTTCTAAACTTTATACTTTTACTTTTTCTCCCCCTCACATATTAGGTTATTGATATTACAGTTTACATATTTTTATCTTATGTATCCAGTAGCAGATTATTATATTAATGCTTTTTTAACTTGTTTTTTCACTTTTTAACTAGAGCTGCAATTTAATTACACAGCAACATTACCACATTACAGAATCTAACTTTGATTACATATTTATCATTATCAGTGAGTTTGATGTAACCATCATATGTTTTTATGATGTTAATTAGCATCCTGAAAATTAGCTTTCTTCCACTGAAAGAAGGGAGGTCTAGTGGTAATGAACTCCCTTAGTTTTGTTTGTTCAGGAAAGTCATTACCTCACCTTCATTTCAGAAGTACAGCTTTGCTGGGTATAGAATACTTGGTTGACAGTTTTTCTGCTTTCAGTGTTTTGAATATATCATCCTGTTCTCTCCTGGCATGCCTAGTTTCTGTTGAGAACTCTGCCTAATGTCTTATCGGGTCTCCTTGTATGTAACCTATCCCTTTTTGCCTGCTGCTTTCAAAAAAATTTTCTTTGTCTTTGACTTTTAAATTTTTAATTAAAATATCTCAGTGTAGCTCTATTCAGGTTTAACCTATGTAGAATCCTTTGGGCCTCATGGATGTGGATGTCCATTTCTCTCTCTGGGTTTGGGAAGTTTTTAGCCATTATTGCTTTAAATATACTTTCTGTCCCTTTTTCTTTCCCTTCCTCTTTTGGGATTTCTGTAATATGGATATTTTTTCTGTTGATATTGTCACATATGTTCAGTATGCTTTTTTAAATTCTTTTTAAAACTATTTTTGCTTTTTGTTTCTCTGACTGGATAACTTCAAATGTCCTGTCTTCTAGTTGAATGATAGGGTCAAGACTCCTGTTCAGAAGTGACAGAGTGGCACAGACATATATACACTACCAAATGTAAAATAGATAGCTACTGGGAAGCAGATACATAGCACAGGGAGATCTGCTCAGTGCTTTGTGTCCACCTAGATGGGTGGGATAGGGAGGGTGGGAGGGAGACACAAGAGGGAGGAGATATGGGGATATATGTATATGTATAGCTGATTCACTTTGTTATACATCAGAGACTAACACACCATTGTAAAGCAATTATACTCCAATAAAGATGTTTTAAAAAAAAAAAAGACTCCTGTTCAAACTGTATTGAATATTCAGTTTAACCATTTGTATTCTTCAGCTCTAGGATTTGCATTTTGGGGGAGGGTGGGTTCTATTTCTTTAAACTCCTCTTTTTTTTCATGCATTGTTTTCCTAGTTTTGTTGAGTTGTCTTTGTGTTCTTGAAGTTAACTAAATTTCTTTAAGAGGATTATTCTGAAGTCTTTGTCTGACAGTTCATAAATCTCCGTTTCTTTAGGGTTAGTTATTGCAGCTATTAGTTTCCTCTGGTGGTGTCATGTTAACCTGATTTTTTATGATCCTTGATTCCTTACATTGGCATCTCTGCATTTGAGTAAGTGGTCTCCTCTTCCAGACTTTACAGATTCACTTTAGCAGAGACAG
Organism: Balaenoptera acutorostrata; assembly: GCF_949987535.1. Taxonomy (NCBI): domain Eukaryota; kingdom Metazoa; phylum Chordata; class Mammalia; order Artiodactyla; family Balaenopteridae; genus Balaenoptera; species Balaenoptera acutorostrata. The sequence continues at coordinate 21,184,874 of NC_080082.1, read as the reverse complement.
TCCTTCACCAGTAAACTCGCTTGGATTTCTAGACGTGTTGGGTGATAACATCCTTGGGCAGGTGGGCCTTGCTGTCAGGGTCTGTTTCAGTGCAAGGCCACTACCCAAGTTCTGAGGTGGTAGGGTATTGTCACTGGCTGAGAACGGTTGGATCAGTTGGATAGGACTGCTGGCTTTGTTCCCTGCAAAAGCAAGGCTGTAGGATGGACTCCATGGTTGCCCGGGTTCTCCGGTCAGGCTTTGAGATGGTCAGGATTGGGTAGTATACTCAGCAGTAGGTGGGGCTATGAATTAGCTTCCATGCCCTGTTGGGACAGCAGAAAGGTCCCAAGCCCTACAGAGCTCATAGGTTTGGGGACCCAAAACCAAGCCAGACTGTGCACTGAATAACCTGGTCAGATGGGGCCACTGGTTTTGCTGTGCAGGTGGAGAAAGCCATTGGCTGTGCTCTCTGTTCAAGCACACTGCAAGCAACGCTATATGATGGGCCCTAAAGCTTCCCATGTGTTCTAGTTATGTTCCTTGTTCAGGTGGGCCAAAGGCTGTATTCAGCCGTAAGCAGGGCTATGAATCAGTGTCCCTGCCCAGGCCAGGCTCCAAGGCTGACAAGGCTTCTATTTGGGTGTCAAATTAGGTAGAACTATGTACCAGTTCCCTAGCCTGATTGGCCACCATCTTAGCTCTGCAGATAGGTAGGGCCACCCACCTGGCTCTACTCAAGTGCCATTGTAATCTGAGTTTCAGGATGAGCTATACAGATCCCCAGGGGCTCTGGTTAGATTCCTCTTTTGGCCAGGTTGAAAGCTATATTAAATAGTGGAAGTAGCTATAAATTAGCTTCTGTGCCTGGCTAGGGCTGCTGAACAGGCCCCCAAGGCTGGCAAGGCTCTTTGTTTGGGGGGTCAAAGCAGACAGAAATGTGTGCTAAGCCCTCTGGACAGACGGGGCCACTGTCTTGGTTCTGCAGACACTGAGTCACTGGCCAGGCTCTCTATTCAAGTGCTGCTGTAGTTGAGGCTACAGGGTGGGTTACCAAGATCCCAGGAGCTCTGATGAGGTTTCCTGGTTGGTAGAGTTGGAGGCTGTGTTCAGCAGTGGGTGGGGATATGGATTACCTACACTGTTGCAGGTCGGGAGCTGCAGAGCTGGCCCCAAGGTTGGTAAGACTCTAGTTCGGGGAGTGAATCAGGCAGAACTACGTACCAAGATCTCAGGCCAGATTGGGTTACTAGCTGGTTCTGCATGTGGGTGGACCTGCTGGCTGAGCTCACAGCTGAAGTGTTGCTGAGCCTAACAGCTCCCCAGGTCAGACTTCCTGGTCAGGTGGGCTCAGGAGCTACACTCAGCAGTGGGCAGGACTAGGAATTAACTCCCCAGTCTGGGTAGAGCAGCGGAACCTGCTCCAAGGCTGGCAATGCTTTGTGTTTGGGGTCTTGACTCAAGCCAAGCTGCACCCCAAGTTCCCTGGCCAAATAAGGCCACTGGCTTTGATCTACAGATGGTCAGTGCTGCTGGCCAAGCTCTTACCTCCAGTGTTGCTGGGCTAAGTAGCTTCTTGGTTGCTCCAGCCAGGTTTCCTGGTTGGGACGGGCCAGGAGCTATACTCAGCAGTGGGCAAGGCTATGACTTAGCTCCCCTGCCCAGGCAGAGAGGCAGACCAGGCTCCAGAGATGGCAAGACTCTTTTTCTGAGGTGCCAAATCTGGCAGACATGTGCCCCCACCAAATTCCCTGATCAGACTGTACCACCATCTTGGCTCTGCAGATGAGCAAAGCCACTGGCTGGGACTTCTATTTGGGCACCGGCAATAGGAACTCAGTCTGCCAAGATCCAAATGCTGGTTCCTGCAAGACTCTCCCCTCTTCTCCATCGCAATCCAGTGGTCAAGTCCTGCAGATTCCCCCACCATCCCCATGGGGCAGGACCCTAGTGGGCCTCCCCAGAAGCAACTCACAATGTTGGGGGAGCAGGATGTCTACCAGGGCCCTCATTTTCCCCCTGGAGAAACTACGGGATCAGGGAAGTTCTCTTACCCTTCTAATGCAATCTGTCTCAGTGTCTGTGGTGCAGGGGATATACTTCTGCCTCACCCCTATGTTCTAGGGTTTTCACAGTGGTGTCTTTTTCATAAATAGTTGTTAGTTGTTCTTCTTGCGACGGGGAGCAAAGTCAGGAAGGACCTGTGTCGCCACCTTGATTACATCACTCTTCCCACACCAGTGTTTCTAGTTCTCTTATCTATCCAAGGACATGGAAGGATTATACTGCCCTGTACCTTTGAAGTTCACCATAGCCATGTGACTCGCTTTATCTAATGAAATGTGACTGTGAATTATCTGAGTCACCCTGAAGCCCGGTATACTGAGATGTTGATGTCATAAGATGGTAGCATCTCCATCAGATTGGATCCTTGTGGGACTGCAGAGAGCAGAGCCCCCCTCTCAAACTCAAATGGACATGCAGCTTGCACAAGAAACAATCCTTTGTTGTTTTAAGCCACTGAGAAGCAGGATTTGAACGTTAATGCAGCAGAACCTAATCTATCCTTACGGATACACATGCCTGCCAAGCCCTATGTTAGAGATTGAATCTGCAAAAATCTCTGTGAGATAGACATGATTATCTCCATTTCATAAGTGAGAAAACTGAGGTTCAGTCACTAACATGCCCTAAATCACACAGTGACTTCGAGTTGAAGGGGTTGGAAGAGACAGTGATCCATGTTTCTGAGGAAGATAAGGCTTTGGGTTTGACACTGGACAGAGTCATGGTTTCTCCAGAGGAAAACCTTGTCATAGGCTTTGGTCCGTTTCCTTAACAGCCTTAATCTTTAGAAAGACAGGACATCTCCAAGACTGAGTTCTCAGCTGAGGTCAAATGAGAACGAGGACGGTGGAGGCAGAGGGCTGTGAAGGAACTGTCTTTTAAAATAAGAAGCTCTACATACAAAAGAAAGGTTTTCTCTGGAAAGCGAGGCCCACAGAAGGCTGCAAATATATCCCAGTGGACTGCAGCTGTCTGAAACAATAGCTGTTTGAATTGTAGGTGATAAAACAGCATCATAGGGCTTCCCTGGTGGCGCAGTGGTTGAGAATCTGCCTGCCAATGCAGGGGACACGGGTTCGAGCCCTGGTCTGGGAAGATCCCACATGCCGCGGAGCAACTGGGCCCGTGAGCCACAATTACTGAGCGTGCGCGTCTGGAGCCTGTGCTCCGCAACAAGAGAGGCCGCGATAGTGAGAGGCCCGCGCACCGCGATGAAGACTGGCCCCCGCTTGCCGCAACTAGAGGAAGCCCTCGCACAGAAACGAAGACCCAACACAGACAAATAAATAAATAAATAAATAATAATTAAAGGTGCTAATAATTAAAAAAAAAAACAGCATCATAGTAGTGGATGAGGTCATGTGGATAAGTGTGCAACAGGAGAAAATAAAAGACAAAGGAAGAGGAAGGAATTCAAGGTATCAATTCTGGTGAATTAAGTGTGGAAAAGCCACATCATACTATTGTAGGTTACAGCCAAGGTGTTACTGCACATCATCTAAATTGTCCAGTGCAAAATCCATGGAGGAATGACAAATTTTTTTATTGTAGTAAGTTTATAAGCTTTCAAAATGACTGGCCTATTAAAACCGTTTCCTTACTTGACCTGCTGTGATCGACACAAGAGGATGGAAGTGCTTGCTTCTATACATAGAAAGCAAGAAAGGGAAGACGTCCAAGTTCATCTTCTTAAAATGTTGTCCCATCTCTAAAAGCAAACCAACAAACCAATTATCACTTTACCTGGAATGTTCTCCAACAGATGATGGAGACGTATGGTCCCTAAACACAATCACTGTCTAAAAGTGAACTATATACACTTGTTGTTTTATGCATTAGAAAAACGTTAACATTTTAATGGAGGCAAAATGATGTGCTTGGGGTCAAAGCGTGAGGTGGGGCAGAACAAGGAAGCCCTCGCTCCCCCTTGACCTGCAGATACTCATTGCAATGGTCTTGTCTGATGTGCACCATTCAAGTACTCAGATGCCCTCTTTTTCTCTTTCCTTAACTTCCTTGATCTGCATGCTGACCATTGTCTTTTACTTCACTGCAACAGCCCCCAAACTGGTCTTCGTGCCTCTAGTCTCCCTCTTGCAATCCCGTCTCCAATAGATGACTGAATGACTTTTCAAAATAATAATTAGATCACATCAGTAGTGCCCTGCTTTTAAGGTCTTCCATGGTTCCCTGTAACCCTCAAGTGAAATCAAAACACCTCTTAGCTGAGAAGGCCCTTCCCAATCAGGCATCTCTCTACCAATTTTTGTCTTATTCCCTAGAATTTGCTCATAAACACCCTTCCCTTCAGTTCTGTGGAACCATGTGGAGTTTCCTTGGCCTGTATTCTCACTCACCCTTTGTTTCCTTCCAAACTCCCATTTATGCTTCAGAATCCAAACTAGGCATTTCTTTCTCCAAGAAGCCTCCCTAGATATATGCCTCACTAGATATACACCCCCCCTTAGCTTTTTTGAGGTGCATTTGATACTTTGTTTCAATTCTCTCTGGATTTGACCTTCACCACCAATAAATTTCGAGGTCACTGAGATCAGGGAATCAGTCTCATTCATTTTTTATCATGAGACATAATATATGCCAATCATGTCAATATAGGAAGGGAGGGAGGGAGGAAAAAAGGGAGGAAGGAAAGAACAAAAAGAGGGAAGAAAAAAGAAAAAATGCGCCAACTCCCATGTTCCCTTTCTCTTGGTCCAGTCTTTTCTCCCATTTTATGGCTGTTTTGGCAATATCTATAAATAAAATGTGACCATGTAGATATTTTGATAGTTAGTAAAAATTATATTCCTATATCATTTTCTTCTAGTTCAAGAAGAATAGTTAATATAGAAGTAATAGAATTTCTACAGTGAGGAGTTCTTGCAGAAGTATTGCAGTTTCAAAACCTGGTGTTTGAGGTTGGGCACTGAAACAAGATAACCATAAAAAGATGACCGTAAGATAGTTTGTCATAGAGTTATACAATCTTTAAATAGCATCCATGGGTACTATCTTACCTGGTATTCAGAAATACTCAGAATGCTTGCTAGGCAGATATTACTGTTTCCATCCTACAGAAGAGGAAGTGGGGAGACAATGCGATTCTTCAAGGTCACCTTGCAAGTCATTGGCAGAGCAGGAGGCTGTATGCAAACCTCTGAACTTCACATCATTAAACTTCACTTTCCACACACCCTGCTGAGCCACTTTGCTTTAAATAAAAAGGCAAGGATATTTCCTTGCCTTAACTGCTGCCCTGGGTTTGACTGCCCTTTGTTTGGGGTTTTATATTCAGCTTTCTATGCAAGTTGTTACAACTCAGCACTTACCCACTAATTTTCTCCAAGGGAAAGAATAACAATCTTTTCCTTGGGCTTATACTCTTTTTCCTAAGATCTCAAAATTACTATTTCCCAGAGGTCTTCCCTGAAGTTTAGAGGGTATAAAACAAGAGTGTATAAAAGAGAAAAAAAAAAGCCATTGGTCCTATGAAGCCAAGGACTCTTTATAACCAAAAACCAACTTCAAATGAAGATTTGATCCCTAACTTAAATTTATGGAGGAATTTTTGCATTAGTATGGGGAATTTATGCTAAAATATTTATTTCTTTAAGTGTCCCCAGGGCCTTTTTTCTTTCATTTGTTCAGTCAGTCATCTAGTGAACATTAAGCTCCCCCCACTGTACCCGGCATTTTTCGTCCATAAGGACTTGTTATTTCTAAGCTTAAAAGCCCAGATATTGGGAGCATCTTAAATCTAGTGGAATCTCTCTTCCCTCTTCTTTGTGAATTTCATTCTCGAATTTTCTCTACATTTCCATGCCAAGAGACTCTTCTGCCCAGGTTAGAATTGCTCTGCTGATGAGAATCTCATTACTTCTAGAGCTTCCTGAAGTTCAATAGGTTGCTACTTCCACTTGGTCAGTTTTCGAAGTAGGCAATTCTCTCACCCTCAGGGAAGGACAGAAACACAGAGAGGCCAACTCATTAGGAGACTTTGTACAGCTTCCCTACGGTGTTGCACTGGACTAGCAGACTCCAGCCTGTTTTAAGACAAAAGAGACCCAACTGTAATTAAATAGTCACAGAAATTCCTTGTGGGTTTTCTGCCTTTGCACATTCAGAAGGACACTAATTAGGTGGGGAGCCCTTGTATGCGAGCTCCCCAGGCACAGAGGTGGGCTGCTTGGGGAGGATTCTTCTCTGACCAGCAGTAGTGTTTGGACCCCTCATTGACTCTCTAAATTGTGTTTGCCCCATTAATAAAGCCCTAACGGTGGGGGCCGGCAGACCGCCTGCCTTTCTCCATCCAGGGGACGCTGCTGTCCCCCAGTGTGGGCTGCTGAGCATGAATGATCCCTTTGTCTTCATCTCAAATGTTTTGGCAGTGCTTCTGAAAACAGTGGTGAGTGATAAACCACATGGTTCTAATTGTTTTCTCTGGGATCAGACCGATTTTCTTAGGGCATCCACTGCCACCACTAACACACACACACACACACACACACACACACACACACACACACACACACACACCTACCTACCTACCTACCTACCTACCTACCTACCTACCTTTGGGATCAACACTGTCCTTAGACTTCCAGCTAATACCCCGAATTGTGAATTTTTTTAGAGAAGTACCGACATACACACAATTTTTTCTCAGGGAGAATACCTTCTCTACCCAAGTTTAGTTATCAGCCAGGTGAAAACAACAGGGTGTGATTTCCTTTCCAATTAAAACATACACTGAGCCAAGACAAGCCCCCTGTTTATATCAAGGAAGCTACGAAAACCTTCAGAAGAGGGTTGCCATTTCTTGAATGAAGGAACAAATGAGTAACAACAACTGAGTGTAGAAGAAAGGAAGGGGAGAGGGTGGAGAAAGTGTTCATCCCCAAACTGTGCTGATATGACTGGATGTTTATCTGGCCCCTGTCACTGGGTCAGGGTATCTCAGCTACTGTCATTTGAGGCTGGATAACTCTTTGTGCTACGTGCTGTTCTGTGCATCTCTGCCTCTACCTACGAGATGCCAGTAGGAACCCCACACCCCCAGTTGTGACAATCCAATTATGTCTCAGATCTTGTCAAATGTCCACTGGGTGGGCGGGCTGAGGAGCACAAAAATCATCCCCAGTTGAAAAATCACTGAATTAGATGAATCAAAAGGATAAGAGTTGCAGAAACGTCAAATGAGAGTGGGCTCTAGAGTTGGCAGCTGGATAAGAATCCTAGCTTTGTCTATTCCTAACTCTTGCCCATCTTCCCTGAACCTACCTTATAAAGTCATGAGGATTAAATGAGAAACTACACATAAGGTGCTTAGCACAATGTCAGGTACACAGTGAACGCACGATAAATATTGACTGGTGTCAGTATCATCCTCATGATTATTTCTGCCATTCACAGGATGACAGACCTCTTGGCCTGAGAGTAAGATGCTCTATTTCTGCATCTGCTGGGCTCATTTAGAGCTGTTCATGTCAACCGTCAATTCTGGAGTTTCCAGCCTTCCTATTTCAGACTTAGGAACAGCAGGGAGTGAGGACTCTGGTATCACCCATGACCCCTCGGCCCCCTCCTGGGGTCTGCACAAGCCAGGGGCTGAGAAAGAAAGATATTTCCCACGGAAGAGACGGCTGCTGACATTTTAACAAGCACGCTTGGCAGGCCTTAGGACCAGCCAGGGTCATAGGTCAGATTCCTGGTTCTCACAGTTTCCTTCCTCCAAAAGGAAAAGCCCCATGGCACTAATGGGATACCTTCAGCCTCTGGTTACAGCCTGAGAAGGATGAGGTGTCCCAGCAGGCTGGTTGCTACAGAGACCCCCACACATCACACAGATGCTCACACCAACAGCGCCATCCGCAGCATGGCCGGAGCTCCGCTCCCCAGGCCCGCCTCCTCTCCAGCCCTCAGCGGCTCTCTCTCCCTTCTGTGGGCTTCTCACCTTGTGTTCTAGGAAGTCTCTCTGCTGCTTCCGAGACTGGAGAGTGGCAGCAGCCTCCTCACCATCCCCCATCTCCAGGGCATCCTCCAAACCACCAGCCAGTATGCAACTATGATCGTCACCCCATCCTTAAAAATCTTCCATGGCTCTGCATTTATTTTGGACTAAAGTCCTCAGCTTGAAATATAAGCTCCTGAATGTCCTTGCCCTTGCCTACCTCCCCTCATCTTTCAAGAAGTATCCACCCTCGCCACCCCCATTCACCGTCTGCTCCCTGGGCAAACAACGCCATGCAAGTCCCTGAAAATGTCCTACTCCTTTTCAGAGCTGGTTCATCCTCTCAGCCCTATATACAGGATGCTTAGGGCCAGTGAGGTCAAGAGCCTGCAAAAGTGTTTGAGGTCTGGAAAATATAGATGTATTAGATTATATATATGAAAAGAAAACAAATGAAAATGAATAAACATTTAATTAAACATCCACAAAACAATACATTGTAACTAGTCAAATATAACTCAACTTACACAATTCTGTATAAATATAACAGATGAAATTATATAAATAATCTTCTTTTGCCAAAAGTGAAAATTGAAAGTACAATGTGAGCTGTGTGGATGTATTTATGTTTGATAAAAATGAGGTGGGGCTCCCATCATCAGGAGAGACATGAATGTGAAAAGGTGTAAAAATGTCTCTTTGAACCCGAGATCTTTGCATGTATTCTCTTTTTTCCCCAGGATTATTGAGATATAACTGACATGCAAGGTGGTGTAAGTTTAAGGTGTACAGCAAAATGACTTGACATGTACATATTGTGAAATGATTACCAGAGTAAGTTTAGTTAACGTTCATCACTTTATATAGTTAGAAATTTTTCTCCTTGTAATGAGAACTTTTAGGATTTACTCTTAATAACTTTCAAATATACCATACAGCATTGTTAACTATATTCATCATATTGTACATTACATCACCAGCATTTATAAATGGAAGTTTGTAAGTTTTGAATACCTTCACCCAATTCTTCCTGCCTCTGGAAACTACAAATCTGATCTCATTCTATTAATTTGGGATTTTTTTTTAGATTCTACACATGAGTGAGATGATACAGTATTTGTCTTTCTCTGACTTATGTCACTCAGCATAATGCCCTGAAGGTCCAACCATGTTGTCACAAATGGCAAGATTTCCTTCTTTTTTATGGAAATAAATAGTATTTTGTTGTACGTACATATGTGTGTATGTATGTATGTATACATATGCACACACATCTCATACACTTTATCCACTCATCTGTGGGTTGACACTTAGGATGTTTACAAGCCTTGGCTATTGTAAATAATGCTGCAATGCACATAGAGGTGCAGATATCTTTGACATAGTTATTTCATTTTCTTTGGACATATCCCAGAAGTGGGACTGCTAGGTCATACAGCATTTCTATTTTTGAAGAACCTCATACAGTTTTCCATAGAAGCAATGCCAATTCACATCCCCACCTACAGTGCACAAGGGTTCCCTTTTCTCCACAACCTTACCAGCATTTGTTATCTCTTGTATTGTTGATGGAAGCCATTCTAACAGGCATGAAGTGATGTCTCATTGTGGTTCTGATTTGCATTTCCCTAATGATTAGTGATGTTGAGCACCTTTTTATGTATCTGTTAGCTATTTGAATATTTTTGTTGGAAAAATGTTTCCATTTTTAAATTGGATTGTTTGGGTATCTTTTTTTTTTTTGCTGTTGAGTTTTTTGAGTTTCATATCTATTGTGGACACTAACCTGTTATCAGATATATTATTTCCAAATATTTTCTCCTTTTCTTTAGGTTGCCTTTTCATCTTGTTGATCATTTCTTTTGCTGTGCGGGAGCTTTTTAGTTCCATATAACCCAACTTGTTTTTTATTTTGCTGCTTGCACTTCAGGTATCGTATGCTAAAATCATTGCCAGGATCCATGTCAATAAGCTTTTCCCCTATGTTTTCTTCTAGCAGTTTTATGGTTTTATGTCTTACATTTAAGTCTTTAATCCATTCTGAGTTAATTTTTGTGAGTGGTGGAAGATAGGGGTCTAGTTTCATTCTTTTACATGTGAATATCCAATTTTTTCCCAGTACTAATTTATTGAAGAGACTGCCTTTTCTCCATTGAGTAAAGTAATTAGTAGTCAAACAGTAATTAACTGTATGTGCATGGGTTTATTTATAGGTTCTTGATTCTGTTCCATTGGTCTAAGTGTCTATTTTTTATGCCAGTACCATTCTGTTTTGATAGCTTTATAAGGTAGCATGAAATCAGAAAGTGTGTTGCCTCTAGCATTGACTTCTTCTAATGATTGATGTGGCTATGTGGGGTCTTTTATGGATCCATATTTTTTCTACTTCTGTAAAAATTGCCATCAGAACATTGATAGGATTTGCATTGAATCAATAGAGGGCTTTGAATAGTATGGATATTTTAACAATATTAATTTTTCCAGTCCATAAACACACAATATCACTTATTTGTGTTAACTTCAATTTCTTTCATTAGTGTCTTGTAGTTTTCATCGTAGAGATCTTTCACCTCCTTAAATGTATTCCTAAGTATTTTATTGTTTTAGATGCTATTGTGAATGGGATTGTTTTCTTTATTTCTCTTTTGGGTAATTCGTTGTTAATGTATAGAAATGCTACTGATTTCTGTAAGTTGATTGTGTATCCTGCAACTTTACTGATTTTGCTGATTAGATCTAATGGTGTTTTGGTAGTCTTTAGGATTTTCTGTATGTAGGATTTTCTATATATAAAATCAAGTATCTGCAAATAGAGACAATTTTACTTCTTCCTTCTCAATTCTATGCCTTTCTTCCTTCCTTCCCTCCCTTCCTTTCCTTCCTTCCCTCCCTTCCTTTCCTTCCTTCCCTCCCTTCCTTTCCTTCCTTCCCTCCCTTCCTTTCCTTCCTTTCCTTCCTTCCCTCCCTTCCTTTCCTTCCTTCCCTCCCTTCCTTTCCTTCCTTCCCTCCCTTCCTTTCCTTCCTTCCCTCCCTTCCTACCCTTCCTTCCCTTCCTTCCCTTCCTTCCCTTCCTTCCCTTCCTTTCCTTCCTTCCCTTCCTTCCTTTGCCTGATTGCTCTGGCTAGGACTTCCACTACTATGGTGAATAGGAGTGGTGATAGTAGGCACCTTTGTCTTGTTTCTGATCTTAGAGGAAAAGTTTTCAGCCTTTCACCATTGAGTATGATGTTAGCTGTGGCCTTGTCATATATGACCTTTACTACATTGAAGAACATTCCTTCTATACCTAATTTGTTGAAAGTTTTCATCATAAAAGGTTGTTGTATTTTGTCAAATGCTGTTTATGAGTCTGTTTAGGTGATCATGTGATTTTTATCTTTCATTCTATTAATGTGATGTATCACATATTCATTTGTGTATGTTGAACCACCCTCGTATCTCAGGTTTGAATCCCACTTGATCATGGTATATGATCCTTTTAAATGTGCTGCTGAATTTGGTTTGCTAGTATTTTGTTGAATTTTTGCATCTGTGTTCATCAGAGATATTGGTCTGTAGTTTTCTTGTAGTGTCCTCATCTAGCTTTAGTATCAGGGTAATACTGGCCTTGTAAACTGAGTTTGGGAGTGTTCCTTTCTCTTTAACTTTTTGGAAGAGTTTGAGAAAGATTGGTATTAATTCTTCTTTAAATGTTTAGTAAAATTCATTAGTGAAGCCACCTAGCCCTGGGCTTTTATTTGTTGACAGTAGTTTTTGTTTGTTTGTTTGCTTTGTTTTGTTTTGTTTTTGTTACTGATCCAATCTCCTTACTAGTAATTGGTCTGTTTAGACTTGCTGTTATTCCTGATTCGGTCTTGGTAGGCTCTAATTTCTAGAAATGTATCTAGCTTTTCTAGGTTGTCCAGTAGGTTGGCATAGATATGTTCATAGTAGCCTCTTAGGATCCTTTCTATTTCTGAGGTATCAATTGTAATGTCTCCTCTTTCATTTATAATTCTGTAAATTTTGGTTCTCTCTCCTTTTTCCTCATAAGTCTATCTAAAGGTTTGCCAATTTTGTGTATCTTTTCAAGGAACCAACTCTTAGTTTTTTAAATCTTTTCTATTCCTTTCCTGTTCTCTAGTTTATTTCTGTTCTAATCTTTATTATTCCCTTCCTACTGCTAACTTTGGGCTCACTTTGTTCTTCTTTTTCTAGTTCTTTGAGGTATAAAGTTAGGTTGTTTATTTGATATCTTTCTATTTAGTTCATATATACGTTTATAGGTATAAATGTCTCTTAGAACTATTATTTATGCATCCCATGGGTTCTGATTTTTTTTTTCCATTTTTGTTTCTCTTAAGATACTTTTTAATTTCCCTTTTATTTTAATGTTTGATCCATAGGTTGTTCAGGAAGAGTGCTGTTTAATTTACATGTATTTGTAAATTTTCCAATTTTCCTCCTGTTACTGATTTCTAGTTTCATATCATTATGGTCAGAGAAGACACTCAGTATGATTTCTGTATTATTCAATTTGCTAAGACTTGTCTTATTGTCTAACATATGATCTATCCTAGAAAATGTTTTCTGTAGGTTTGAGGAACATGTGTATTCTTCTGATGTCAGATAGAATGTTTTTTATGTGTCTGTTAGAATCATTTTGTCTACAGTATTGTTCAAATCTGTTTCCTTATTGATTCTGTCTGGATGATGTATCCATTGTTGAGAGTTGGGTATTAACATCCACAACTATTATTGTTGTTTGTTCTTTTAGTTTTGTTAGTATAGCTTGATATATTTTGGTGCTCCAATGTTGGGTCCATAAATATTTACAATTACTATATCTTCTTGATGGTTTGACCCCTTTATCATTACATAATGACCTGCTTTGCATTTTTTTAACATTATTAGCTTAAAGTCTATTTTGTCTGATATAAGCATAGCTACTCCTGCTTTTTTGGATGTTGTTAACATTTGCTTGACATACCTTTTTTGACTCCTTCACTTTCAGTCTAGTTATGTGTTTGAAGCTAGAGAAAGTCTCTTGTAGACAACATATTTTTGCATCTTGTTTTTAATTCATTCAGTCATTCTATGTCTTTTGATTGGAGAATTTAATCCATTTATATTTAAAGTAATTACTGATACATAAGGACTTACTACTGCCATTTTGTTAAACATTTTCTGTTTTTAGTTCCTTTATTCCCTTTTACCCTGCTGTTGTCTTTTGTAATTTGATGACTTTTTTTTTTTGGTATGCTTTGATTTCTTTATCATGATCTTTTGTGCAACTACTACAGGCTTTTACTTTGTGGTTACCATGAGGCTTACATATAATATCTTAAATTTTAACACCTTATTCTAAACTGATAACAACTTAACTTCAATAGTGCTTCTAAACTTTACATTTTTACTTCCCCCCTCCCATTTTAGTTGACTGATATTACAATTTACATACTTTATATTGTATATCCAATAACAGATTATTGTAGTCCTGGCTATATTTAATACATTTGTTTTTTCACTTTTAAAGTAGAGTTGTAAGTGAATTACATACCACTATTTCCATATTAGAGAATCTGATTGACTATATATTTACCATTACCAGTGAGTTTGACACTACCTTCATATATATTTTTTTATAATGTTAATGAGCATCTTTTTATTTGCAATCAAAGAACTCCCTTTAGCATGTCTTTTATGGCCAGTATGATTGTGATGAACTCCTTCAGGTTTTGTTTGTTAGAGAAAATTGTTATCTGTCTTTTATTTCTGAAGGACAGCTTTGATGGGTATATAATTCTTGGTTGACAACTTTTTTTCTTTCAATATTTTGATTATATCATCCCATTCTCTCCTAGCCTGAAAAGTTCATGTTGAGAAATCTGCTGATAATCTTACAGGGTTTCCTTGTATGTAACTTGTTTCATTTCACTTGCTGCTTTCAAAATTATTTTTTTTACTTTGACTTTTGACAGTTTAACTCTAATGTGGAATGCTACCCTATTCATGTTTAACCTATTCGGGGTCCTTTGGGCCTCATGGATCTGGATGTCTGTTTTTCTCCACATGTTTGGGAAATTTTCAGATCTTGCTTTAAGTATACTATGTCTCTTTCTCTTCTCCTTCTGGGATTCCCATGATGCATTTATAGTTTCTTTTGATGTTTTCCCATAAGTCTTATAGGCTTTCTTCAGTCTTTTTTATCCTTTTTCCTTTATGCTTCTCTGACTGGATAATTCCAAATGTCCTATCTTCTAGATCACTGATTATTTCTTCTCCATGATTGAGTCTACTGTTGAAGCTCTCTCGTGAAGTCTTCAGTTCATCCTTTGTATTCTTCACCTCTAGGATTTATGTTTGGGTTTTTTTTTTTTTTTATGTTTTATATCTCTTTGTTGAACTTCTTGTTTTGTTCATGCATTGTTTTCCCAATTTCTTTTTGTTGTCTGTCTGGTGTTCTTGTAGTCCTTAAACATCTTTAAGAGGATTATTCTGAAATTTGTGTCTAACAGTTCATAGATATTCATTTCTTTAGGGTCAATTATTGGAGCTTTATTGGTTTCCTTTGGTGGTGTCTTGTTAACCTACCTGATTTTTTGTGATCCTTGATTCTTTACATTGGTATCTGTGCATTTGAGTAAGTTGTCCCCTCTTCCAGACTTTGCATTTTCACTTTGGCAGAGACAGTTCTTTATAGTCAGCTTAGCTTGGCGTTCTGGACATGTCAGCTGGTAGCATCCATAGGCAGTGGGGCTTGCTGTCTGGGTCTACTTGGGGGCAAGGCCACTGCCCAAGCTCTAAAGTTGGGTGGGGGCATGCTACTGGCCGAGAACATTTGGATAAGACTGTTGGCTTGGTTCCCTGAACTAGTGCAGCTGTAGGATAGGCTCTGCAGTGGCCTAGATTCTCTGGTCAGGCTTTCTAGATGGTCAGAACTGGATACTATACTCAGCAGTAGGTAGGGCTATGAATTAGCTTCCCTGCCCAGGTGGAGGAACAGAACAGGCACCAAGATCGGCACAGCTGGTTGTTAAATGACCCATGTAAGGCAGGACTGCACACTGAAGTCTCCAGTCAGAAGGTGCCACTGGCTTTACTCTGCAGACAGGGAGAGGCACTGGCTGTGCCCTCTGTTCAAGTGCTGCTGTATGGAGAGCCATAGGATGGGCTACACAGCTTCCCATGTGCTCTGGTTAGGTTCCCTGGTCAAGCGGGCTGAAGGCTATTTTCAGCAGTATCAGGCTTTCAATTAGTTTCCCTACCTGTGCAGGACCACCATACAGCCCCAAGGCTGTAGGGTCCTTGTTTGGGACCAAATTAGGCAGTACTATGCACCATGTTCCCTGGCCTGACAGGCTACTGCCCTGACTATGCAGATAGGCAAGACCACTAGCTGGATTCCACTGTAATCAGGGTTACAGGATGAGCTACAAATTCCCAGTAACTCTGGTTAAGCTTCCTGGTTATGCAGGCTGGAGGATGTATTCAACAGTGGGTAAGGCTGTAAATTAGATTCCCTGCCCAGGTGGGGCCATACAGTAGACCCCAGGGCTGGCAAGGCTCTTTGTTTGGGGGCCAAATCAGGCAGGACTGTGTACCAAGTCCAGATGGGGCCACTGCCCTGGCTCTATAGATGGGCAGAGCCACTGGCCATACTCTCCACTAAAGCGCTGCTGGGCTAAGCAGCTTTCCATGTGCTCTGCTCAGGCTTCCTGGTCAGGTTGGAATGGGAGCTACACTTAGCAGTAGGAGAGGCTATGAATCAGCTTCCCTGCTCAAGAGGAGTGGCTGAACTGTCTTCAAGGCCAACATAGCTTCTTATTTGGGTTCTTGAATCAGGCAGACCAACTCCCGGATGAATTCCCTGCTCAAACTGGGCCACCATTGGCTCTGCAGATGAGCAGTGCCTCTGGGATATACACGGGTACTGTCTCAGTAGGCACTTGGTCTGCCAAGATCAAGCACTGGTTGCTGTAAGCCTCATTCTCCTCCATCACTACCTGATCCCCCAGTGTTCAAGTTTCACAGATTTCCTCACAATCCATATGAAGTTAGACACGAGTGGGCCTCCTGAGAAGCATCCCACAATGCTGGGGGAGCTGGATGTCCACCTTGGGCTCTTTCTTCACTAGAGGAACTGTAGGCTTGGGGTGGGGTGCACTCTTGGTGTGGTGCTACACCAGTCTGGGGAGGGGCAAGGCCCTCAGAGTGTAGCTGCGCTTCTTACTCTTCTAACGTCGCCCATCTCATTCTCTGTGGTACAGGGCATACTTCAGCCTCACCTCCATGTTCTAGGATTTTTACAGTACTGTCTTGTCCATAGGTAGTGGTCAGTTGGTCTTCTCATAGATCTTATAACGTTCAGAACAACGTATGCCACCATCTTAATGATGTCACTCTGCATCTGTTCTTCAGAACATGCTCTCTAGTCTCTCTATTTGGAACGTTGTTTCTTTTTCTTCAAGGCTCAACTTAGATGGTGTCTCATCTAGGAAGCTACCCTGAGGTCTCTCACAG
The DNA here is from genome assembly GCF_949987535.1 of Balaenoptera acutorostrata. NCBI lineage: Eukaryota > Metazoa > Chordata > Mammalia > Artiodactyla > Balaenopteridae > Balaenoptera > Balaenoptera acutorostrata. The sequence goes on along the minus strand of NC_080082.1, from coordinate 21,168,376 downwards.
CCAGCTTTCCCTTGAGGCTCCCTGTGTTCTCTCTCAGAACTTCTCATACTCTCTGTGAGTCTGTGTCTCTCACCAGACTGTAGGGTGGAACGGGGTTAATGAGGAAGAGGGGGGATTAATGTATTTTGTTCACGTTTAAGCAGTCCCCTAGTGCCTGGAACTTACTATACCGTGACAGTAATGACAACAATGATAGTTATCCAGGTGCACTCAACTGGTAGACCCAGAACTCTGAGTTCTGCTCTTTCTTCTGTTTCTGTGGACACATCAGGACACCCTATGCTCTGAGTATGGGTCACGTCACATCCGGTAGCCATTCGCTGGACAGGTTGATCATCGTCATCAGTATGACAGGGTTTCTCTCTCCAGACGACGTGGTAATAAATGAAACAGGCCTGTCTCAGATCCTGTTCCTCTAGATCACTAGTACCTCCAGGACCTGGCAGGGCCCCTCTGCTTGAAGTAAGATCCTGAGGGGATTTCTCAGGCTTCAAACAAGGGACCAGCTATGCTGGGGCTGTGGTGGCAATGAATGGCTTTTGTGGCTGAGGAAATGTGGAAGGTGAAATTCTGAGCAATCCAGGCATTGTGGCTGAAGTCCCTAAGGATATGGTAGAAATTTCACAAGACACTGTTTCTTTTTCCCCTTTCAGGGGTTGGGATGGGAGGGAAGGGAGCCAGAAGAGCCATGTTCTTGGTTCATGAAACAGATGCTTTGTGTTTTGTGTTTTTTTTTTTTAATCATTGCTGAGAAAAACTGGGAAAAACAAGAAGTACCCTTGGGCGGTAGAGAAGAAGTGGCTTTTGGTGTGAGTTGGGCTTGGGTTTGAATCCCAGCTCTGCCACTTACAGTCTATGTGATTGGGGGAAGATTACATAACTCCAACAAGCCTCGATTTCTTCCTTTGTGAACTAGGCATAACACATACCTTGAGTATTTGGTGTGAGTTCTGGAGTTTATGTCTTCATGCTTCGTGTTCAGTGATGGTGCTGTTGTAGATTTTATGTGCTGGGTGAGACTGATCCCGGCTCCACCACCATACCCCTCATTCCTTCACTTAAAATGGATTTTCCATATTTAGGAACAAAATCATAAAATAGAAAAAGGCTTTCCTAAGGAATCCTGCTTTCAAGGACTCTACTTTAAAGCAAGCCATGGCAATGAACCATGCTGCAAATGTTGGGATTTGATTTCATTCTGAGTCTTCCTCCAGTTGACTGAAGACAACAATGACTCATGTGAGAGAGTCTCCCAGAGACATTAGAGAAAGCCCTGAAGTGGGAGTTTGGACATCTGAGCTAATGCCTTGGGGAAAAAGTAGCCACAATGAGTCTGTACAGTTTCCGGGAATAACACTGACAAAGTGCTTTGCAAACACACAAAGTTACTTTCACAGATGTGGCACTTCTTTTATGCACTGGGAGGTATACCAGTTGTATTGGCCTATGCTATTTCACTTTATCTTTTCCGTGTCTCTACAAGGAGTGTCTTCACCTATAATTATCGTGATTAATACAAGGGGTTTTCACTTCAGAGAGGTGAAGTGAAAAGTTACAGCCAAAAAGTGACTGAATGAGGATTTGAACCCCCAGATCTGTCTGATTCCAAAACTTTACCACTGGATAGAGTTCCCTGGACCTTAGGAATGGAGTTATCAGATATAACAAATAAAAATGTATGATACCCAGTTAAATTTGCATTCCAGATAAACAACCAATTTTTTTTTAGTATAAGTATATCCAAAATATTTTAGTATAAGTGTATCCCAGTATTACTTAAAAATATTTGTTATTTATTTTAAATGCAAGTTTAGCTGGGCATCTTGTATTTTATTTGGCAACCCTCCTTAAGTGGCTCATGTCACATGAGCAGGTGAGAAGTGGTCTATCAGAGCCTTTCCCTAGGCATGTAAGGTTGTTCTGAAGGGCACAAAAATGTGCCCTTCAGAAATAGTGAACACTGTCTACCATGACAGAAGTTCTAAGAATTTTATAAAATTATAGGGGAAGTAAATCTCCAGAGGTGATTTAGGATGTGTTTTCTAGACAAACGTGATACGGGTCTAGATACTCCAAAGGTGTGCAGAGCAAGAATTCCAAATCACAATTGACATATACAATGGGCAGAACACTTGGCTGGGTAAGCTCAGGTTCACCCAGCAGCTCTCACTCTGAACTTGCGTAGGTCTCACTTGGAAGCCATGGCAAGGACCTGACCTGGAAGCCAATACTTACTGAAACGCACCATTGGCCCTTTATCTTCAGCATCTCATTTAGAATCATGGCAGTGCTTTGAGGTGTAATAACCCCATTTACTGACTGATCTACTGAGATAGAGGAGTCAAAGCCACAGCTCATGAGTGGTAGAGCTGAATTGGATGTAGATCTGTCTGAACCCTACACCAGCATCATGCTGTATAGTTCATGGGAAGTCAGGTGGGCTACAACCCAATGATTGAGATTTTACAGATATTTGTTGAGTAGTCCCATGTAACAGAGTTCAAACTGTTCTTTTTATAGTCATGCTACCTGAATGTTCTCCTATCTGTTCATCTGTACCTATCTTGACTCATCCTTCAAGGCCTATCTCAAGTGCTGTGTCTTTCATGAGCCATGCTGATGCTTTCAATGGGATGTGGCCCCTCCTTTGCCACAAACCCCAAAGTTTTCCCTGGATTGGTTTCCAATGGCCTACAGATTTGGCCTCTAACTGGAGGAACTGGACACTTCCTTGTACTCTACAAGTGGTCTTCCACAACTACTAGAGAAGACACATAGCATAGTGGTTAAGAATGCAGACTAAGGAGTCCCACTACTGGGTACCACTTATCAGCTGTCAGGCCTTGGACAAACTGCATAACATCTCCATGCCTCAATTACCTCATCTTTACAATAGAAGATGATAATAAAAATACCTACCTCAAGGGGTTGTCAGGAGGACCAAATGAGTTGATGTGCATAAATCACTTAGAACAATGCCTGGCACATAGTAAGTGTTCAATACATATTATGTTATTACTATTACTACTGTGATATCTATCATGATTGGAACTTTTAGTAGGTGCCAGGCCCAGAGCTGAGCAGCACACATGCGTCATGTCATTTTATTCTCACAACCACCTTACAGGCAGGTACAATGCTCATTCAGTTAGTAAATCACGGAGTGAGGAGGCAAACCCTGGCTGACCGTGGAGCCTATACTTTCATTTCCAATCCTTTTACTCTCATATTTTTTCTCTTTCTTATAGCTTCTTGGAGGTACTTCAACATGATAGTTGACTTAAACTACATTATTCTCTCTATTAACTAACCCATGAAGAGATATAAACATTGTCCGCCTTCACAGAATTGAATGCTACCAAATCAAAACCATCTTTGTGTATATGTGCAAGTAGAAGAATGTGTATGGCAGGGGTTAGATGAGGTCATTTAAGTGTGGGTGTAAGAGTTAGGCCGATCTAGCTTTCAATCTGTGAGCTGCCTTTCACGTACAATGACATGACTGCTCCAGGCCTCAGATTTCTCCTTGGGTCGTGAGGGTATCAGTATAAATTAATTAGTTTTGGGAGCATCATATATATTCAAATACCTTATCTGCCCTTTATTCCTTGATATAATAATTTTTAAGTTAGCACTTTGCTAACCTCAAGCTGGGATGGAATAGGGGGCAAAATCAAAGAAAGTCTTCACGGTGTGGATCATGCAAAATAATACCCATTAACACCCAGATCTCTCAGAACACATTGTACCAAGCAAATCATTTATCTTGAGCAAACCATTCTTCAGCTGATTGTGTAATCATCAGAGGCGTCTACCTCCATCCCTAGCCTACAAAAGACCCTAGACAGTCAACTTTGCCAATAGAAAGGAGTCTTTTCTAAAAGCCTCGAGCAGGATTTGTCTCAGTCGTAGGTGAACAAATGAAATGAAACACTCCAGTCTGAGACCCACATTGGTAGCTTCAGAAAGGTACCTAATCTTCACAGACCAGCAAAGAGATCAAAGTTTATGAAAAATTTCATGCGGCATTAAAAGACACCACATGAGAGATAGCATCCATCTTGGGAAATATCCAGGGATACCATGTCTTCACTGTTTGGCCATGGGCAAGTTTCTCAAATTCTCTGAACCCCAGCTTCTACATCTATGAATTTGTGAAAATCATCCTGCTCAGCATTGAGATAGGTACAAAATGAAGTCACAGATATCAACGTGCCAGATATGACTGCTTTCTACCAATCATGTTATTTTGTTAGGGAACCTGTTTTCCCAAGTATCAATCTTACCCCTTCATAGTACACATCTTTCTGATTTGGGGAAGTAAGGATTCTTTTATCAATCTGGTAATTTCTGTGGCCATTGAAATTCAAAGACTCTCATCCTTTGCTATTTAATGGCATTGATTGGCTGGATTTTCCCTTCTCACCCACTCATAGTTCAGTTATCAGCGTGAAAAGACGAAGATAAGCTATAAAAATATGATTGCATTGCTGCTGCAACTTCCTAGACTCAGATGGTTATAAACTGATGCAGGACATTCCAATTTTAACTATCTACTGCTATTTTTATTTCATAAAGCCACTTAAAACATCCGGTACTGCTTTTATATACATCACTACTTTTATGGCTTTTGTGTCATAATGAAAGGCAGTTTGTTGGAAGCTGAGGGGTTTTTTTTCCAGCAGAAGAATAGCCAACTTGGAATAAGACATTTCTGTCTAGTTTCTCTGCCTTCTAACTCTGTCCCATGTAGTAAGTCCACGCTCCTCCAGGCTCCCAGATTATTTTCCCCAAAAAACTATTTATAAGGTATTACCCTGCTCAGCCTTTAAAGGCTCCCCATTACATTGATTGGAAGGCCCTGTGTCCTTAGCCTGGCTTTTAAAGATGTCTATTGTCTGGCCTCGTAACTCACCCATATAAAACAAAACACCTAGATTGCTCTTTGCCTTTTTCAGTACTCATGATTTCATACATAATGTGCCTTCTCCACCATTTCTGGGAAGTCCTCCTGCCTTGCTTCTTTTTTTTTTCTATTTTTTTTTAAATTGAAGTATAGTTGATTTACAATGTTGTGTTTAATTTCTGCTGTACAGCAAAGTGAATTAGTTATACACATATACATAAATTATTTTTTTAATATTCTTTTCCATTATGGTTTATCCCAGGAGATTGGACATAGTTCCCTGTGCTATACAGTAGGACCTTGTTGTTTATCCATTCTAAATGTAATAGTTCACATCTACTAACCCCAAACTCCCAACCCATCACTCCCCCACCCCCAACCTTGGCAACCACAAGTCTGTCCTCTATGTCTGTGAGTCTGTTTCTGTTTTGTAGATAGGTTCATTTGTGCCATATTTTAGATTCCACATATAAGTGATCTCATATGGTATTTGTCATTCTCTTTCTGACTTACTTCACTTAGTATGATAATCTGTAGTTGCATCTGTGTTGTTGCAAATGGCATTATTTCATTATTTTTATGGCTGAGTGATATTCCATCGTATATATGTACCACATCTTCTTTATCCATTCAACTGTTGATGGACATTTAGGTTGTTTCCATGTCTTGGTTATTGTGAATATGAATATAGGAGTGTATGTATCTTTTTAAATTATACTTTTGTCCGAGTATATGCCCAAGAGTGGAATTGCTGGATCATATGGCAGTTCTGTTTTTAGTTTTCTGAGGAACCTCCATACTGTTCTCTACAGTGGCTGTATCAATTTACATTGCCACCAACAGTGTAGGAGGGTTCCTGTTTCTCCACACACTCTCCAGCCTTTGTTATTTGTAGACTTTTTAATGATGGCCATTTTGACTGGTGTGAGGTGGTACCTCATTGTGGTTTTGATTTGCATTTCTCTAATAATCAGCGATGATGAGCATCTTTTCATGTGTGTATTGCCCATCTGTATGTCTTTTTGGAGAAATGTCTATTAAGGTCTTCTGCCCAGTTTTCGATTGGGTTGTTTATTTGTTGTTAAGTTGTATGAGCTGTTTGTATATTTTGTAGATTAAGCACTTGTCGGTCACATAATTTGCAAATATTTTCTCCCATTCTGTAGGTTGTCTTTTCACTTTGTTTATGGTTTCCTTTGCTGTGCAAAGCTTGTAAGTTTGACTAGGTCCCATTTGTTTATTTTTATTTCTATTGCCTTGGGAGACTGACCTAAGAAAACACTGGTACAATTTATGTCAGAATGTTTTGCCTATGCTCTCTTCTAGGAGTTTTATGGTGTCGTGTCTTATGTTTAAGTCGCCTGTGAAGCCATCTGGTCTTTGACTTTTGTTTGTAGTGAGTTTTTAAATTACAGATTCTATTTCACTTCTAGTGATCAGTCTGTTCAAATTATCTTTCTTCTTGATTCAGTCTTGGTGGGCTGTATGTTTCTAGAAGTTGTCCATTTCTTCTAGGTTGTCAAATTTGTTGGCGTATAATTATTCATAGTATTCTCTTATGATTTTTTTGTATTTCTGCGGTATTGGTTGAGATTTCTCCTTTTTCATTTCTTATTTTATTTGGGTTCTCTCTCTTTTCTTCTCGGTTAGCCTGGCCAGAGATTTGTCAATTTTGTTTACCCCTTCAAAGAACCAACTATTGGTTTTATTGATTTTTACTATTTTCTTTAAAATCTCTACTTATTTCCTCCCTGACCTTTATTATCTCCTTCCTTCCACTGACTTTAGGTTTTTTTGTTCTTATTTTTATAATTCTAGGTGGTATGTTAGGTTATTTATTTGAGATTTTTCTTGTTTTTTGAGGAAGTCCTGTATCACTATGAACTTTCCTCTAAGAACCGCTTTTGCTGCATCCCATAGATTTTGTATGGTTGTGTTTTCATTGTCATTTGTCTCAAGGTATTTATTTAATTTCCTTTTTGATTTCCTTGTTGACCCATTGGTTTTTTATAGCAGGTTGTTTAGTCTCTGTGTGATTGTTTTTTTTCTCATTTCTTTTCCTGTGGTTTGATTTCTAGTTTCATGCTGTTTTAGTCAGAGAAGATGCTTGAAATAATTTCTGTACTCTTAAATTTGTTGCAGTTAGTTTTGTGCCCTAATATGTGGTCAATCCTAGAGAATGTTCCATGTGCACTGGAAAAGAATGTGTATTCTGTTTGGGGGGGGGTTTGCATGTAATGTCCTGAAAATATCAATTAAGTCTAACTGTTCTATTGTATCATTTAGGATCTCTGTTGCCTTACTGATTTTCTGTCTAGAAGATCTGTCCATTGATGGGAGTGGGGTGTTAAAGTCTCCTACTATTATTGTATTCCATCAATTTGTCCCTTTATGTCTGTTAGTATTTGTTTTATGTATGTGGGTGCTCCCGCATACATATTAGATGCATATGTATTGTTGAGTGTAAAATCCTCTTCTTGTATTGATCCTTTACCATTACATAGTGTCCTTCTTTATCTTTCTTTATGGCCTTTGTTTTAAAGTCTATTTTGTCTGATATGAGTATTGCAACTCCTGCTTTCTTGTCATTTCCATTTGCATGAAATATCTTTTTCCATCCCCTCACTTTCAATCTATGTATGTCCTTTGCCTTAAGGTCAGTCGCTTGTAGGCAACATATCATAGGCTCTTGTTTTTTCTCCAGTCTGCCACTCTGTCTTTTGATTGGAGCATTCAATCCATTGACATTTAAGGTAATTATTGATACATATGTATTTATTGTCATTTTAAACCTTGTTTTCCAGTTGATTCTATGTTTCTTCTTTGTTCCTTTCTTTTTCCTTTTGTGGTTTGATGATTTTATTTTATGCTTGTGTTCTCTTCTTTTTGGTTTTTGTGAATCTATTGTATGTTTTTGATTTGTGGTTGCCCTGTTTTTCAAGTATGTTAACCCTTTCCTGTATCTGCTTGCTTTAGACTAATAGTCATGTAGGTTCAAATACATTCTATAAAAAAGAATCTACATTTTTTTACCCTCCTTCCCCATATTTTATGATTTTGATGTCCTTTTTTACATCTTCATGTTTATCCTTTTGCTATTCTTTGTGTAATCATTGCTTTCACAGTTTTTTTTTTTCTTTTTGATCTGTATACTGGCTAATTTAAGTGATTTACTTTCCAATTGTGATTTCCTCCTTCCTATATCGTCTTCTTTTCTATTTAGAGAAGACCTTTCAGTGTTCCTTTTAGGGTGGGTTTAGTATTGCTGTATTCTTTTAGTTTTTGCTTGTCTGAAATTCTTTATCATTTAGAATAGGAGGAGAAAGAATTTTGCTGGGTAGGGCATTCTACGTCACAGATTTTTCCCTTTCAAGATTTTGAATATATTTTTGCCACTCCCTTCTGGCCTGCAGCATTTCTGTAGAGAAATGAGCTAATAGCCTTATGGCAGTTCCCTTTAGGGAAAGTTAAAAGAGTAATTAACTCTTTTTTTTCTCTCTTGCTGCCTTTAGAATCCTCTCTTTAACTTCTGCCATTTTTATTATAATATGTCTTGGTGTAGGTCTGTTTGGGTTCATCTCATTTGGGACCCTCTGTGCTTCCTGTATCTAGATATCTGTTTCCTTCTTTAGGTTTGGGAAGTTTTCAGCCATAATTTCTTCAAATACATTTTCAATACCCTTTTCTTTCTTCTCCTTCTGGAATCCCCGTAGATTGGCATGTTTTATATTATCCCATAGGTCTGTTATATTGCTTTCATTTTTTTTTTCATTTGGTTTTCTGTCCACTGTTTTGATTGGGTAATTTCCATTATTCTATCTTCCAGATCACTTATTCTTTCTTCTGCATTATTCCTTCTGCTATTCATTGCCTTTAGCTCAGCTTTCATCTAGTCAAATGAATTGTCTAATATTTCTTGGCTCCTCCTCATAGTTTCTAGTTCCTTTTTACACTAATCTGCATTTCTGGCAGTAGCCTTTATTAACTCCTTCAGTATTTTCATTACCTCCTTTTTGAACTCGGTGTCTATTAGACTGAAGAGGTCTGTTTCATTGTTTGTTCCTTCAGGGAAATTCTCTTGGTCTTTCAACTGGGAGTGGTTCCTCTGCTTCTTCATTTTGCTTATATTTCTCTTACTCTGTGAATTTAGGAGAAGCAATTATCTATTGTAGTCTTGGAGGACTATTTATACGTGGGAGCATCCCTGCATAACTTGTGTGGATTTAATATTTTTTTGGCATGGGGGCTGTTTTTGGTTTGGATGCTTGCTATCTCTTTACTCAGTGTGTGCTTGCCATTATCCCCTTGATAGGGGGTGTGCAGGTATGAGGCCCAGGTGCATTCCCAGGAAGGCGGGGGCAGTGGTTGGTGCCCAGGCATGGGACCCTTGGAGGTGGTGGGCTGCGCACGCTCCCAAGGAGATGGGGACAGTGGTTGGTGCCCAGCTGTGGGACCCTTGGAGGCAGCAGGAGTCCGCGCCTGTGTCTGGAGTCTTAGATGGCAGCAGTGGCTCACACCTGCCCTTAGAAGGCAAGTAGGCAGTACCCTGCCACCTGAGACCGCATGCCTGGATAAAGAAGCTCATATGGTGGTCCTGCCCCTCTCCTCCCATATCCCAAAACAATGGCACCTTGCCTTTCTGGCGGGCCCTGGCTTCTTCCCAAACTCCCTTGGTTGTGGAGCACCACACCCTAGCCCCCTCAAGCTGTCTCCATGCAGCCAACCCCAGTCCTCTCCCTGGGTCTGACCTCTGAAGCCCGAGCCTCAGCACCCAGCCCCTGCCTGCCCCAGCAGGGGAGCATCTCAGGCTGGGGAGTGCCAGGCAGCGGCACGGACCGTCTGTGCGGTCTCTCTCCGCTTTGCCCTCTGCAAACTGGTTGCTGCCCTCTCCTTCAAGTCTTTGAAGCTCCTCCTCTGTCCTGGCTGATCTCCCCGCCAGTGAGGGGACTTCCCAGGGTGCGGAAGCCTTTCCTCTTTCACAGCTCCCTCCCAGGGGCGCAGGGCCTGTCCTGATTCCTTTCTTTCTTTCTTTTTTTTTTTGCCTTTTTTCTTTGGTCCTATCCAGCTATGTGATTTTCTTGCCCTTTTGGAAGTCTGAGGTCTTCTGCCAGTGTTCAGTAGATGTTCTGTGAGAATCTCATTTCACATGTAGCTGTATTTTTGATGTATTTGTGGGAGAAGGTAAGCTCCACATCCTGCTCTTCTGCCATCTTGATCCGATCCCTCCTTGCTGCTCTCCATCAGTTGAATTCTTATCAATAAAAACGTAGCTCTCTATCCAGCTTTTCCAAGAATTCCTCCCTGGGATTTCTCCCTCTCCTAACCCTTAGCAGAACTTACTGCTCCCTCTTTTCTTTCAACACAACCATATTCTGCCCAGTCATGTGACTTTGGTTGTTGCCTTGTGTTATCACTTATGTGACTCTCCAAATCGAGATCCAAAGTTCCCTTAGATTAGGAAACAGGTGTTGTATCTTTAGCCTGCACTGTGCCTGTACTGCACATTGTGTAATGATACATTAGAAAAGGGAAAGACTCTAGGAGGAAACTCAGCAGATGCCTCCTTTTACAGAGATTAAGTGACTTGGCCCTGGTCACATGGAAGTTTATAGCAGATCACTTGAAGCCCACTACAGTGTACTTTCCAGGAATGGGGAAGAGAGGGATGTACAGATGGATAGATGCACGTATGCATTGTAAGTAGGTATCTGTCAAACTCTTGATTCAAGGGTGTGGGGAAAACCTGATAATAGAGAAATGACAACTAATGTGTCCAGTTGGTAGAGATGGAAGTTCCTCTCTAGTTCCACCAGACTCACAAAAGGTAACCCCCCAAGACCTTGGCAGAGCAGCCAACAGGTCCTGGGGGGAAAGACATTAGGTTTCTGGGCAACATTATAACTGGTTGTTCTAACGGTACATTTTTAATCGAAGACCTGGCCTCCCCTACTATGTCCTCCTCCCCAGTCAGAGCTCTCCCTCGCATTTCAGGGTCTTTACCATTCAAATCCCAAACCTACTTCACTAACGCAACTGACTCCAAGGACTGATATGTGATTAGTGATTTATATTATAATGTGTCCACCATAGTGGACTACGTTTGTATCACTGTGGCATCTTAGAAACTTGCCTATCAAGGCATCTCTCACATGGACAGATCACCTGACAGGTGACTATCCAGACTCTGATAATAAGCATCTAGTGACAGAATTGATAACCAGCCCAGGAAGTCCTTATACTTTTCAGACAATTCTGACTCCTATAAAGTCCCTTGTTGAATAAGTTTAATCATTTTGTTCAGCTTGTCAACAAACAGTTGTTAATATTGGATGGCGTGGTTGACACAATGTGTGACACATGGAGATTATGGCATAGACACGGCCCCTTGTTTTAAGGCACGTTCAGTCTAGGTAAAATCTCTTTCTCCGTAATCCCCCCTCCCATTGATTCTTGGATCAAACAGAACATTTTGATTATCATTGGATAACCAGCCCTAGAGGAATGTGAAAAACAAATCTTTCCTTCCTTACGAGCATCTCTCCCTCCTAACTAAGCATCTCAGTGCCCTCTGGTTCTTGATGATATGCCATTACCTGAGTTTCTCTACATTCCTGGTCACACCGTCTTTGACTGCCTCTCACTCTTGGGAGCATGAGAGTTACAAACAGAAGAGCCATGTATGTGATTTCAGCCCTTGATACTGATAGAAACTCTCTAGTCCAACAGTCGCTTATTATAGACCATAAAGTAGGTTAGGTGAATTCAGACCAAAGACAGATCAGTAGTCCCCAGCACTGGAACATCAAAGTCATCACTAACCTAGAAACCAAGAAATCTCACTTTCATAGTAGGTGGCTATCCATCTCCAAGATAGCCTGTTGTGAGAGGAATAACTTCAGGTGTTAATGACCTAAACATCTAAGGTCCCCCAAACGCATCCTCAGCATGGGCTTCACGGATGCTCACCTGGCCTGGCCTGTTCAAAAAATTCCCACCATGCCCCATGATGTCCCTGATATAGTAGAACCTTCTGGAGGGGATCTCATTTTGGTCCAAATACAGGTTCTTCCTTAACCACATACCTCAAGTGATGGTGTTCCTGTAATAGGTGACTATAACTTTTAATGAGAAAATATAATATGTGTTAACCTCACATTCATCTTCTTGCCTTCTGCACATGTAATACATAAATGGTGCTTTACAGGAGATTAAAATAAGACAAAGGCTGGAGCACAGTGTGTGTGAGCTTACCTATTATCAGTATTAGGAGTCAGAATGATTCATATATCCAACAGATTCTACTGTATCTGGCTCTGAGCTTGGTTATGTAGTACCAAGATGAATAAGGTGAATTCTGTCAGATATGATCTAGTAAGAGTGTTATGGTAGTTTTCTGCCTCATCCCCCACCCCCATGTTTAAGAAAATCCATGGTATTTTATTTCGATGTTGGCACCAGTGAGGAAATATCTAGGAAAGTCTGACCTCACCTTGGGGTTTCTCATGTCGATGGTTTTGTCACCATCATATTGACCCCTAGAAGTCCTATGATATCACCATTGTGGATACTGGCTTCTTTTCATGTGGTACCAATAAAACACAGAAGAATCATTAAGGTGAAAGTTTATTAAAGGTTCATAATTAACAAGAAGGAAATCGTTGCATTAGAACTTGAGCTCTGCAGTCAGATCTGAGATGTGAATTTTGGCTTGGTCAGCTTTTATTTCTGTGACCTTAGACACCTCATTTAGCTTTTCTGTATCAAACCATCTTCATATTAAAATTAAGGATTGTAGTATTCACCACATTGGGCTGTTGTAAGGGTTTACTGAGAACAATAGAAGATGCCAGGTACCAAAAGAGTTGGCTACAATTAAACATAGGACAACAGTAATCTGGCTTACATGGAAGGTCTGCTCTCCAGATTTCCCCATAATTGTTAGTCTAGTTTTATACTGTAGGTAACAACCAAGCACCAAACTTTCAAGAACATACCTCAAAATCCAGACCCAAAAAAGAATGACACCCTTGCCCTTCTCATCTCTTAAAATGCAAACTTTATTTGCTTCACATTTTCTCTCCAAAGTATTAAACGTACGGTATTTCATCAGTCTCCATAAAATTTTAAAGCAGATACAGATGTTCTTCTCTACTAAGTGTTGAATTTAGAGTCAGAAGACCCGGTTGTGAATTCTGCCTCATCCACTTATTAACAGTGGGATCTGCATCAGCTGGCTTCCTCTCTCTGAGCCTTGGTGTCCCCATCTGCAAAGGAGTAACAATGATGTGATGATGGTGGCAGTGATGGTAAGACAAGGATGCCTCACAAACTTGTTAGAGTTAGATAAACTATTGTGTGATAATGGTTGCAATGTTTAAATTGTAAAGTCCCCATTTGTCTTATTATTTATGATCAGGGGAACCAAAGCTCATGGCATAGAGAAGAGGCTCAAGGTCACCCGTAGTCAGACTGTGCCCATGAATGTCAAATTGGGACACTCCCAATGGAATGACTGTCTGTACAACCTCAGGAGTTTGTTAACCTTTGGCCCAAATCTGGTTCACCTTCAAGATGAAGTTTCCATTTGCCCCCTGGACCCAATCCGAGATGCCATCAACTACAGTGTTATTCCACACTGGCTCTGTGAGGATACAGCAGTGAGTAAGACGGTGGCAGGGCCCTCACAGCTTATACCTTATTACAGTCTAATAGAAGTAGAATAACCTTAAGGATAGTCTAGTTTTAAGGCTTCCTTAAAATCATGAGGCTGCTGAGACTTATAGTGACTACATAGCTTGTCACATCTCATCCAGGGAAAGAGGAAAGGTAGAATGTGAGCTCAAGTTTTCCAGATCCCCAGGCTAATGCTGAGTCTCATGTAACTCTGACATAAATAAGTCACGCCACTAATTCTTTTCTATTTCAAATAGGATTGCCCTGTGACTTCATAAGAGAGTTTGCTTAGGGTATTAGGCATTAAAGAATCCACCTTCTTCATTCCTACTTTGGTAGAATACCCATGGGCAAGAGGAGGTCCAGCATCTTCACATCTGGATGGTTTTAATGTGATGGACAGACATCCCTCTGCAAAAGGACGACGGTATTTAAGTTTTTAACCTAATTAACACCCTATCTTAATTAAGGCACCTTTGGCTAGCTGAAGTAAATTGGGGGATTTATTGAAAAGCTCCTAGGGTGTCTTGTGAAACTGATGCAACAGCTGAACTTGGCAAAGGAGATAACCAAAGAGGCTCTGGGGATTCCTTAGTAGAAGCTGAAGGCCATAAAAGTGGCCTCTAGAGGTGTACTGTCCAATACAATAGACACTAGCTATTAAATTTAAATGTAAATTTAAGTAAAATTAAAAAGTCAGTTCCTCAGTCACAGTAGCCACATTTCAGTTGCTTGATATCCACATGTGGCTACTGTATTGGACAGTGCAAGCTATACAACATTTCCATCACTGAGAAAGTTCTACACCAGAGCACTGCTCTAGACTGATGCATTCAAGTGGCTCATTCCTAAGACTCCCAGACTCGGTATCACCTTATTCCAATTTTCTGATTTTCTGGAGAGAGAACTTAGCCAGGTTTACACTGTGTCTACCAATCAACTATGACCAGGGAGGACAGGCTCATTTAATACAGACCTTGCCTGGCTCTGGCTGGCTACCTCCACTGGGGTGGGGCCTGTAAGAGATCCTTCCCAAAAAAGGGTATGGTCATGTCACCTCCTAGACTCTCCAAACCTGGTCTTTTTTTTTTTTTTTTTAAAGGAAGTATAGTTGATTTACAATGTTGTGTTACTTACTGCTGTACAGCAAAGTGATTCAGTTATACATATATATGTTCTTTTTTTATATTCTTTTCCATTATGGCTTATCATAAGATATTGAATATAGTTCCCTGTGCTATATACAGTAGGACCTTGTTGTTTATCCATCCTATATATAATAGCTTACATCTGCTAACCCCGGCATCCCACTCCATCCCTCCCCCAACCCCCTTCCCCTCGGCAACCACCAGTCTGTTTTCTCTGTCTGTGATTCTGTTTCATAGATAGGTTCATTTCTGTCATATTTTAGATTCCACATGTAAGTGATATCATATGGTATTTGTCTTTTTCTGACTTAGTTCACTTAGTATGATAATCTCTAGGTCCATCCATGTTGTTGCAAATGGCATTATTTCATTCTTTTTTATGGCTGAGAAGTATTTCATTGTATATATATATATACACCATATCATTTTTCTTTATGACTTTTCATCATTTAAAAAAATTGGAGTATAGTTGATTTACAATGTTGTGTCAGTTTCAGGTGTTCAACAAAGTGATTCAGTTTATATATATATATATACACACACACACATATATTTCAGATTCTTTTCCCTTACAGATTATTACAAAATACTGAGCATAGTTCCCTGTGCTATACAGTAGGTCCCTGTTGGTTATCTATTTTATATATAGTAGTGAGGGTTTTTTTTTTAATAGATCTTTATTGGAGTATAACTGCTTCACAATACTATGTTAGTTTCTGTTGTACAGCAAAGTGAATCAGCCATATACATACATAAATCCCCACATCCCCTCCCGCTTGAGCCACCCTCCCTATCCCACCCCTCTAGGTCGTCTCAAAACACTGAGCTGATCTCCCTCTGCTATGCTGCTGCTTCCCACTAGCTATCTATTTTACCTTTGGTAGTGTATATATGTCGATGCTAGTCTCACTTCGCCCCAGCTTCCTCCTCCCTGCCACTGTGTCCTCAAGTCCATTCTCTATGTCTATGTCTTTATTCCTGCCCTGCCACTAGGTTAATCAGTACCATTTTTTAAAAATTCCATATATATGCGTTAGCATACAGTATTTGTTTTTCTCATTCTGACTTACTTCACTCTGTCTGACAGACTCTAGGTCCATCCTCCTCACTACAAATAATTTCATTTCTTTTCATGGCTGAGTAATATTCCATTGTATATATGTGCCACATCTTCTTTATCCATTCATCTGTCGATGGACACTTAGGTTGCTTCCATGTCCTGGCTATTGTAAATAGAGCTGCAGTGAACATTTTGGTACATGTCTCTTTTTGAATTATGGTTTTCTCAGGGTATATGCCCAGTAGTGGGATTGCTGGGTCATACGGTATTTCTAGTTTTAGTTTTTTGAGGAACCTCCATAATATTTTCTATAGTGGTTGTATCAATTTACATTCCCACCAACAGTGCAGGAGGGTTCCCTTTTCACCACACCCTTTCCAGCATTTATTGTTTGTAGATTTTTTGATGATAGCCATTCTGACCGGTGTGAGGTGATACAGCATTGTAGTTTTGATTTGTATTTCTCTAATAATTAGTGATGCTGAGCATCTTTTCATGTGCCTCTTGGCCATCTGTATGTCTTCACTGGTGAAATGTTTATTTAGGTCTTCTGCCCATTTTTTAATTGGATTTGATTTTTTGATATTGAGCTTCATGAGCTGTCTGTATATTTTGGAGATTAATCCTTTTGTCCATTGTTTCATTTGCAAATATTTTCTCCTATTCTGAGGGTTGTCTTGTTTATGGTTTCCTTTGCTGTGCAAAAGCTTTTACGTTTAACTAGGTCCCATTTGATTATTTTTGTTTTTATTTTCATTACTTTAGGAGGTGGGTCAAAAAAGATCTTGCTGTGGTTTATGTCAAAGAGTGTTTTTCCTATGGTTTCCTCTAAGAGTTTTATAGTGTTTGGCCTTAGATTTAGGTCTTGAATCCATTTGGAGTTTATTTTTGTGTATGGTGTTAGGGAGTGTTCTAATTTCATTCTTTTACATGTAGCTGTCCAGTTTTCCCAGCACCACTTATTGAAGAGGCTGTCTTTTCCCCATTGTATGTTCTTGCCTCCTTTGTCATAAATTAGGTGACCATATGTGCGTGGGTTTATCTCTGGGCATTCTGTCCTGTTCCATTGATCTATATTTCTGGTTTTGTACCAGTACCATACTGCCTTGATTACTGTAGCTTTGTAGTGTAGTCTGAAGTCCAGGAGCCTGATTCCTCCAGCTCCGTTTTTCTTTCTCAAGATTGCTTTGGCTATTCGGGGTCTTTTGTGTTTCCATACAAATTGTAAAATTCTTTTGTTCTAATTCTGTGAAGAATGCCATTGGTAGTTTGATAGGGATTGCACTGAATCTGTAAATTGCTTTGGGTAGTATAGTCATTTTCACAATATTGATTCTTCCGAGAACATGGTATTTTTCTCCGTCTGTTTATGTCATCTTTGATTTCTTTCATCAGTGTTTTATAGTTTTCTGAGTACAAGTCTTTTGCCTCCTTAGGGAGGTTTATTCCTAGGTATTTTATTCTTTTTGTTGCAATGGTAAATGGGATTGTTTCTTTAATTTCTCTTTCTGATTTTTCGTTGTTAGTGTATAGGAATGCCAGAGATTTCTGTGCATTAATTTTGTATCCTGCAGCCTTACCAAATTCATTGATTAGTTCTAGTAGTTTTCTGGTGGCATCTTTAGGATTTTCTATGTATAGTATCATGTCATCTGCAAACAGTGACAGTTTTACTTCTTCTTTTCCAATTTGTATTCCTTTTATTTCTTCTCTGATTGTCATGGCTAGGACTTCCAAAACTATGTTGAATAAGGGTGGCGAGAGTGGACATCCTTGTCTTTTTCCTGATCTTACTGGAAATGCTATCAGTTTTTCACCATTGAGTATGATGTTTGCTGTGGGTTTGTTATATATGGCCTTTATTATGTTGAGGTAGGTTCCCGCTATGCCCATTTTCTGGACAGTTTTTATCATAAATGGGTGATGAATTTTGTCAAAAGCTTCTTCTGCATCTATTGAGATGATCATATGGTTTTTATCCCTTACTTTGTTAATATGGTGTATCACATTGATTGATTTGTGTATATTGAAGAATCCTTGCATCCTTGAGATAAATCCCACTTGATCATGGTGTATGATCCTTTTAATATGTTGTTGGATTCTGTTTGCTAGTATTTTGTTCAGGATTTTTGTATCTATATTCATCAGTGATATTGGCCCATAATTTTCTTTTTTTGTGATATCTATCTTTTTCTGGTTTGGGTATTAGGTTGATGGTGGCTTCATAGAATGGATTTGGGAGTGTTCCTCCCTCTGCAATATTTTGCAAGAGTTTGAGATTGGTGTTAGCTCTTCTCAAAATGTTTGATAGAATTCACCTGTGAAGCCTTCTGGTCCTGGACTTTTGTTGGAAGATTTTTAATTACAGTTTCAATTTCATTACTTGTGATAGGTCTGTTTATATTTTCTAAATCTTCCTGGTTCAGTCTTGGAAAATTGTACCTTTCCAAGAATTTGTCCATTTCTTTGTGGTTGTCCATTTTATTGGCATAGAGTTGTTTGTAGTAGTCTCTTATAACTTTGTATTTCTGCAGTGTCAGTTGTGATTTCTCCTTTTTCATTTCTAATTCTATTGATTTGAGTCTTCTCTGTTTTTTTCTTGATGAGTCGGGCTAATGGTTTATCAATTTTGTTTATCTTCTCAAAGAACCAGCTTTTAGTTTTATTAATCTTTGCTATTGTTTTCTTTGTTTCTATTTCATTTATTTCTGCTCTGATCTTTATGATTTCTTTCCTTCTACTGACTTTGGGTTTTCTTTGTTCTTCTTTCTCTAGTTGCTTTAGGTGTACGGATAGATTGTTTGTTTGAGATTTTTCTTGTTTCTTGAGGTGAGATTGTATTGTTATGAACTTCCCTCTTAGAACTGCTTTTGCTGCGTCCCATAGGTTTTGGGCTGTTGTGTTTTCATTGTCATTTGTTTTTTTTTTTTTTTAGAAATTTCATGTAATGTCTGAAACATTTATATTAACATATTTCCATACATATTTCCATACACATACAAATATAAGATTTTTAGAAATTTCATGTAATGTCTGAAACATTTATATTGACATATTTCCATACAAACAACCCAATGAAAATTTAGTATTAGTTGTTTTGTTTGTTTTTTTGTACTGCAGGTTCTTATTAGGCATCAATTTTATACACATCAGTGTATACATGTCAATCCCAATAGCCCAATTCAGCACACCACCATCCCCACCTCACCGCAGTTTTCCCCCCTTGGTGTCCATATGTCATTTGTTTTTATGTACTTTTTATTTCTTCTTTGATTTCTTCAGTGATAACTTGGTTATTTAGTAGTGCACTGTTTAGCCTCCATGTATTTGTGCTTTTTACAGTTTTTTTTTTTCCTGTAATTGATTTCCAGTGTCATAGTGTTGCGGTCAGAAAGGATGCTTGATACAATTTCAATTTTCTTAAATTTTCCGAGGCTTGATTTGTGACCCAAGATGTGATCTATCCTGGAGAATGTTCCATGTGCACTTGGGAAGAAAGTGTATTCTGCCACTTTTAGGTGGAATGTTCAATAAATATCAATGAACTTTATCTGTTCTATTGTGTCATTTAAAGCTTGTGTTTCCTTATTTATTTTCTCTTTGGATGATCTGTTCATTGCTGTGAGTGGGGTGTTAAAGTCCCCTACTATTATTGTGTTACTGTTGATTTCTCCTTTCATGGTTGTTAGTATTTGCCTCATGTATTGAGGTGGTCCTATGTTGGGTGCATAAACATTTACAATTGTTATATCTTCTTCTTGGATGATCCCTTGATCATCATGTAGTGTCCTTCTTTGTCTCTTGTAATAGCCTTTATTTTAAAGTCTATTTTATCTGATATGAGTATTGTTACTCCAGCTTTCTTTTGATTTCCCTTTGCATGTAATATCTTTTTCCATTCCTTCACCTTCAGTCTGTATGTGTCCCTAGGTCTGAAGTGGGTCTCTTGTAGACAGCATATATATGGGTCTTGTTTTTGTATCCATTCAGCCACTCTGTGTCTTTTGGTTGGGGCATTTAATCCCTTTATATTCAAGGTTATTATTAATATGTATGTTCCTGTTACCACTTTCTTAATTGTTTGTTTTGGGTTTGTTTTTGTGGGTCTTTTCCTTCTCTTGTGTTTCCTGCCTAGAGAAGTTTCTTTAGCATTTATTGTAAAGCTGGTTTGGTGGTGCTGAATTCTCTTAGCTTTTGCTTGTTTGAAAAGCTTTTGATTTCTCCATTGAATCTGAATGAGATCCTTGCTGGGTAGAGTAATCTTGGCTGTAGGTTTTTCTCTTTTATCATTTTAAGTATATCCTGCCACTCCCTTCTGGCCTGCAGAGTTTCTGCTGAAAAATCAGCTGATAACCTTATGGGGATTCCTTTGTATGTTATTTTTTGGTTTTTCCCTTGCTGCTTTTAATATTTTTGCTTTAAATTTAATTTTTGTTAGTTTGATTAATATGTGTCTTGGTGTGTTTATCCTGTATGAGACTCTCTGTGCTTCCTGGACTTGAGTGACTATTTCCTTTCCCATGTCAGGGAAGTTTTCCACTATAATCTCTTCAAATATTTTCTCAGGTCCTTTTCTCTCTCTCTTCTCCTTCTGGGACCCCTGTAATTCAAATGTTGGTGCATTTAGTGTTGTCCCAGAGGTGTCTGAGATTGTCTTCAATTCTCTTCATTCTTTTTTCTGTTTCTCAGCAGTTATTTCCCCTATTTTGTCTTCCAGCTCACTTATTCATTCTTCTGCCTCAGTTATTCTGTTATTGATTCCTTCTGGTGTATTTTTCATTTCAGTTATTGTGTTGTTCATCTTTGTTTGTTTGTTCTTTTGTTCTTCTAGATCTCTGTTAAACATTTCTTGTATTTCCTCAATCCATGCCTCCATTCTATTTCTGAGATTCTGGATCATCTTTACTGTCATTACTCTGAATTCTTTTTCAGGTAGCTTGCCTATTATTTCCTCTTCATTTATTTGGTCTTGTAGGATTTTACCTTGTTCCTTCATCTGCGACATATTTTTTTGCCATCTCGGTTTTTTTTTTGGATGAGTGGGATTGTGTTTCTGTCTTACTGGTTGTTTGGCCTGAGGCTTCCAACAGTGGAGTTTGTAGGCTGTTGGGTAGAGCTGGGTCTTGGTGCTGAGATGAGGACCTCTAGGAGACCTCACTCAGATGGATATTCCCTGGGGTCGGAGGGTCTCTGTTAGTCCAGTGGTTTGGACTCACTCAGAGCTCCCACTGCAGGAGCTTCTGCCCAACCCCCAGCTTGTGAACGAAGCTCCTGCAAGCTGCGCAGGGGGGTGTGGGGCTTACAGAACAGAAGGGGCCCAGGCATGCCTCCTGCCTCTGGTCTCAGAGGGCAGGGGTCCCCACCTGGGAGCCCAGAAGGCTTCCCGGGCCTGAGTGGGCGGGGCCAATGCCCTTGCTCCTCAGGTCCTGGAGCACCCCTCCTGTTCTCCCCCAGCCTCCCTCCTATGCCCCCAGGACCCATGTGGCCTGGAGAGGGCTTTGTAGGGCAGGGGACTGGCCTGAGAGCTCAGTAGGTTTCCCAGGTTCGAGTGGGCAGGGCCAACACCCTCACCACATCTTCTTTATCCATTCATCTGTTGATGGACATTTAGGTTGTTTCCATGTCTTGGCTATTGTCAATAGTGCTGCTGTGAACATAGAGGAACGTGTATCTTTTTGAATTAGCATTTTGTCTGGATATATGCCCAGGAGTGGAATTGCTGGATCATATGGTAATTCTGTTTTTAGTCAAACGTGGTATCTTAACACTATTCTGCATAATGCCTCCCAGAACTTCCTGTTCATCCCTATAGCATCCTGAGATGATGAAATGGAGAATCTGGGAGGTAGATTCAGGGTAACAACCCACTTCCTGCATCTTGTTTGTTACATTCATAATGCCTTCTTTCACATTCCTCTTTTAAAAATCTATCTAATTTATTACGAACAGTATTTATATTCATGTTCTTGTTCATTTTAGAGAGCATTCTTGAAAACATCCTAATAAACATAAAACCTCTTTTAAGAAGTCCCACTGGGCATGTTAATAGGAACAAAAGACAAAACAAGACACCACCTGTTTATGTCTCTTCATCTCAAGGTATATAACCTAATGTATATGGGGCTATGTACACCAAAGGGATGATTTATTTTAAATCTAGTGAACCCTCTGAATGCATGATGCGTTTTTTAGAACACAAGTTCAGAGGAATGACAGAAAAGCCAGAGAGGTTTCATTTAGGAGCTTTTGTCCCTTCTATGAAAAGCATCTGCACTAATAACAAACTGAATGCACAAAACTAATTATTGGAGTCATTTTAAATTAACCTGGCCAGCTAATGTAACCCCTGGAACATTTGTTTATCCATAGGAGTTTTATCTTCAGGACGAAATCATCATTGGATCTGTATGGATTGAGCATCATTAAATCCTTGTATTGAGCAGATGTGTTTGCAGATCTAGGTCGGTAAGTGGGCTGAGGGATTTAGTTTCCCCCACTGCTTACAGTTTCTCCTTGAGTGAGTTTGTCTCCCCATAGATTTCCTTTTTTAGGTCTCCCACAGAACTCTCAGGTCTTGTGTCTTATGGTGTCTGAACTCTATGCATACCCTGGCTCAGAGCTGCCCTGAGCTGCAGTGCGTCACCTGTCCGCACACCCAGTGGTGTTCTGAGGATGCACACACCTGAAAACCTTCCAGGGTGGTAGTTCTCAGCCTTGACTGCACATTAGAATTGCCTGAGGAGCTTTTAAAAAGACCCAGTATAGCTGTACTCCAGACCAATTAAATCAGAACATCTAAGGGAGGGACCAGCATCAGTGATTTTTACAGCTTCCCAGGTTACTGCAAAGATGCTGCTGACCACATACTTGAGTGGCAAGTAAGTGGTCAGCAGCGTGAGTGCCACCTGGGTTTGTTAGAAATGCAGGTTCTCTGACACCGCCCCCCCAGACCTACTGAACAAGAATCTGCATTCTACTAAGGTATCCTAGGTCTGTTCAGATGCATAGTCAAGATCAATAAAGAAGCACTGCCCCACTAGTAGCTCTCAAGCTGGAGCATGCATCAGAAGCACCTGGAGGGCCTGTTACAATGTAGAGTGCTGGGCCCCCCCACTCTGATTCTAGGTCTAGGGTGAGGCTGTGCATTTCTGACAATGATGTAATACAGGTGATCCCAGGTGATGCTCCGACCATGCGGGAACCATCTAAGGCATACTTTACCCCCAGTTCATTTATTCTCCCAGTATTTGGGAGGAGCACAATAAGGTTCTGAGGCACAGGGGCTACTGTAGTGAAGAAGGAGTTAAATGCTAGAGGAAGTCCAGACAATAAATAAGCAGACAAACAACTAAATTACTGAAAAATTGCAGATCATGTTAAGTCTTTACGAAAAAAATAAAGTGGTCAGGTAAGGCCTCTCTGAAGGACTGCCGTTTGAGCGAAGACCTGATGGATGAAGGTCTGAAAAGCACAACCAAGAAAAGAACAGGAGGAACTGGGTTCTAGGCAGAAGGAAATATAAATGCCCTGACTGAAGGTAGGCTTCGTAAACTCCAAGTAGGATGGGAGGGCCCAGGGAAAGAGGTTCCTCCTCCATCTCCAGAGCCACAACCTACTGGCTGAATGATTTGGGGAATCCTACCTTTCCTTTTGTGGCCTGTTTACTCATCAAGCTTCCCTCGTAGCATTCTGTGGAAGATTAAAATTTTATCAAGAATTTAATTCACGCTCTATTCACACAGAAGTAACACTTGACTGCTGGCATCAGGTCTCCAAGGGGGAAAGACAACAGAACTTTCCAACAGCAGTGGGTGAGCCATCCATCTCTACTGTACCTTGTAGTAGAGACATATGAAGGATGCAGTGATTTCACTGCCATCAGGAAACCCTGAGACGCAGGAGGAAGTAGAGAAGGCTGCACAGGTGTGAATTACGGGGTGGGAGTGATGCCATCAAGATGGCACCATGGGGAGTCACTGAGTTCATTCCCCCTCACAGGACAACAGCTATTCGTGGACAAGACACCGCTGAGAACATCCTAGAACACAGGGCTGAGACAGACCACACAAGAAGGGTAAGACGAGCCGCTACACACTGACTACATTACCCCTCCCCAGGCTGGTGCAGCACCACCCCAGGAGGGCTCCTCCAGTGAGAAAAGAAGGCCCAGGGTGGACATCCAGCTGCCCCAGCAATGTGGGTAACTTATTGGGAGTCCCTATTCAGAATCAAACACTTGGATCTTGGCCGACTGAGTTCCTACCTGCAGTGCCCAAGTAGAAGTCTTAACCACTAGCTTCACTCATCTGCTGAGCTGAGCCTGGGCCCTGAGCAGGGGAGCTAACTCATGGCCCTGCTCAACCAGGAAGCCTCAGCACCTAGAAAATGACTTAGCATAGCAGCACCTGAGCAGGGAGCCTGGCCAGTGGTTCTGCCCATCTGGGGTCACTGGCTGGTCTCTGCAAAGAGTTTGATAGACAGGACTGCCTCCTATCAGCCTTGGGGCCTTTTCTGTGGCTCCCCTGCCCCCTGTGCAGAGAAACTAAGCTGTAGCCCTGCCCACTGCTGCATACAGCCTCCAACCAAAACCCTAAGCAGCATTCCTGGGAATCTTGGTAGCATACCCTGCAGCCTTGATTACAGTGGCATTTGAATAGAGAACATGACCAGTGGCTTTGTGTCTGCAGAGTCAAGATGGTGACCCATCTTCTCCAGGGAGCTTAGCATACAGGTCTGTCTTATTTGATTCCCAAACAAACAAAGCCCTTGCTGGGCCTGGGGCCTATTCTGCATGGGCAGGGAAGCTAATGTACAGCCCCACCCAACAAGTAACCCTAACCAGAGTTCCCAGGAATCTGTGTAGCCCATCTTGCACTTCCAGTTCCACTGCCACCAAGAACCTGGTCGGTGGTCCTACCCATCTGCAGAACTGGGAGAGTGGCTACTGAGGTCAGG
The DNA here is from genome assembly GCF_949987535.1 of Balaenoptera acutorostrata. Lineage (NCBI taxonomy): Eukaryota > Metazoa > Chordata > Mammalia > Artiodactyla > Balaenopteridae > Balaenoptera > Balaenoptera acutorostrata. The sequence goes on along the minus strand of NC_080082.1, from coordinate 21,143,634 downwards.
GAACTTGGTACCAAGTTCTGCCTAATTTGACCTCCAAATAAGAGCCTTGCCAGCCTTAGAGCCTACAAAGGGCCCTGTCTGGGCAGAAAAACTAATTTACAGGAACTCACTTCTGACTACAGCCTGCCAACCAGAGGACCTAAACAGAGCACATAGGAAGCAGTGGAGCCCATTTTACAGCCTTGCTTACAGTGACTGACAGTGAACAGAAAGCAAATCCCAGGGTTATCCCCATCTGCAGCACAAAATGGTGGCCCTGTCGGGCAAGGAAATTCAGTACATAGTGTTGCCTAGTTCAATTCCCCAAACAATGAGTCATCCAGACCTTGATGCCTTTTTCTGCTGCCCCATCAGGACAGGGACGCTAATTCATAACCCTCTCTACTGCTGAGTATAATATATACCCAGTCCCAATTAGAAAGCCTGACCAGAGAACCCAGGAAATAGCTGAGCCCCATCGTACAGTCTCATTTGGGCAGGGAGCAAAATCAAGAGTGGCAACACCTCAGAGCTCGGGCAAAAGCCTTGCCTAAATAGACATTGACAGCAAGCCCCACCTGCCAAGGACGTTACAGACTGACACATGCAGAAAGCCAATTAAGTGGTCTGGTAAAGTCTGGAAGAGGAGACTACTTACTCAAGCATGTAGATACCAACATAAGAAATCAAGGATTACAAAAAATGGGAAATATGACACCACCAAAGGAAACTAATAAAGCTCTTATAACTGACTGTAAGAAATGGAGACCTATGAACTGTCAAAGAATTTGGAATAACCCTCTTTAAAAAAGTTTAGTGAACTACAAGCACACAGAGACAACTAAATGAAATTAGGAAAACAAAACAATTCATGAACAAAAGTTCAACCAACAAATCCCAAAGGAAAAATACATTGAGTAAACTACAGTAGAATTCAATAGAGAGCTTGAACAGTAGATTCATCCATGCAGAAGAATCAGTGATCTAGAAGACAGGGCATTTGGAATTACCCAGTCAGAGGAGCAAGAAAAAAGAATGAAAAAGAGTGAAGAAAGCCTACAGGATAAATGGGACAAAATTAAAAGAAAAAACAGCCATGTTATGGGAATCCCAGAAGGAGAAGAAAAAAGGAAAGTATATTTAAAGCAATAATGGTTGGAAACTTCCCAAACCTGGAGAGAGAAATGGACATCCAGATCCATGAGGCCTAAAGGATCCAAAATAGGTTGAACCCCAATAGGACTACACTGGGACACATAATTAAATTGTCAAATACAAAGAACTTTGAAAGCAGCAAGGGAAGAGAGGGAAGTTACATAAACGGGAACCTCCATAAGACTATAGGTGCATTTTTCAATAGCAACGTTCAGGCCAGGAGAGGGTGGGATGATACATTAAAAACACTGAAAGGAAAATACTGTTAACCAAGAATTATTCAAAAATGAAAGATAATAACTTTCCTGAACAAACAAAAGGTGAGCGAGTTCATCACCTCTAGACCTGCCTTACAAGAAATGCTAAGGGGAGTTCTAGTGGAAGTAAAAGAACACTAATTAACATCATATAAACATAAGGTATGTCATAAAACTTACTGGTAATGGTAAATTTATAATCACAGATTTTTCAATATGGTAATGGGGGGATGTTTCATTTACAACTCTAGTTTAAAAACTAAAAACAAATGTAAAAATAACCATACCCATAATAACCTGTTATGGATGTGAAATATTAAAAATGTGTAAATTGTAACATCAAAATAGGATGTTCTAACTTTAAGATACTTTATGTAAGCCTCATGGTAACCACAAGGATAAAAACTGTAGTAATTACCCAAAAGAACATAATAATCAGGTTAAAGCATACTAATACCAAAAGGCTTCAAAACACACAGGCAAAAGAACAGGATAAGCAACAAGGAACAGTGTATCTACAAGCCAGTCAGAAAACAATTATGGCAACAGTAAGTCCTTACCTATCAATAATTACTTTAAAAGTAAATGAATTAAATTGTCTAATCAAAAGATACAGCATGGCTGAATGCATTAAAAAAATCAAGATCCAACAATATGCTGCCTACAAGACTCACTTTAGCTCTAAAGATATGCATAGAGAGTAAAGGAATGGAAAAAAAAAGATATTTCAAGCAAATGGTAATAAAAAGCAAGGATTAGCTATACTTATAATAGGTAAAATAAACTTTAAAAATATTAAAAGAGACAAAGACATTATATAATGATAGAGGCATCAATCCTTCAAGAAGATCTAACAATTTTATAATATTTACGATTACCGTATATCAGAGCACCTCAATATATAAACCAAAAACAGAACTAAAAGGAGTAATAAACAGCAATACAATAATAGTTGGGGACTTTAATATCCCACTCTCAATAATGGATAGATTATCCAGAGAATCAATAAGGAAACAGTGGATTTGAACATTATAGACTAGATGGACTTATACAAAACATTTTATTCAACAGCAGAATACACATTCAAGTGCACATGGAGTGTTTTCTAGCATAGATGGTATATTAGGCAACAAAAGTCTTAGAAACTTTAAGAAGATAGAAATCATGCTGAGTATCTCTGACCAAAATGGCATGAACCTAAAAATCAATAACAGTAGAGAACTGGATAACTCTTGAACACAGAAATCAAACAACTCTCTCGTGAACCACCAATGGATCAAAGAAAAAATTAAATAGAAAAGTACCTTGAGACAAATGAAACTGGAAACACAACATACCAAAACTTATGGGATACAGCAAATCCAGTTCTAAGAGGGAAGTTCGTAATAATAAAGGCCTACATTAACAAACAAAGATATCAAATAAGCAAGCTAACTATGCTTCAAGGAACTAGAAAAAGTAAAATAAACCCAAAGGAAAACAATACAAAAGATTAAAAACTAAGAGGTAGTTCTTTGAAAAGATAAATAGACAAGCCTTTAACTAGACTAATAAAGGAAAAAAGGAGACATTACATCTGGTACTACAGAAATACAAAGCATCCTAAGAGGCTACTATGAACAACTATGTACCAACAAACTGGACATCCTAGAAGAAATGGAAAAATTCTTAGAAATATATTACCTACGATCACCAAATTAGGAGGAAACAGAATATCTGAACAGATCAATTACTAGTAAGGATATTGAATCCCATGCTCTTGGATTGGAAGAATTAATGTTATTAAAATGGCCATACTACCCAAAGCAATCTACAGATTCAATGCAATCCCCATCAAATTACCCATGACATTATTCACAGAACTAGAACAAATAATCCTAAAATTTATATGGAACCATAAAAGACCCAGAATTGCCAAAGCTATCCTGAGGAAAAAGAATAAAGCAGGACGCATAACCTCCCAGACTCCAGACAATACTACAAAGCTACAGTAATCAAAACAGAATGGTATTGGCACAAAAACAGACATATGGATTAATGGAATAGAAGAGAGCCCAGAAATAAATCCACACACCTATGGACAACTAATCTTGGACAAAGGAGGCAAGAATATAAAATGGGAAAAAGACAAAGACAGTCTCTTCAGCAAGTGGTGCTGGGAAAGTTGGACAGCTGCATGTAAATCAGTGACATTAGAACACACCCTCCCACCATACACAAAAACAAACTCAAAATGACTTAAAAACTTAAATATAAGACACAATACCATAAAACTCCTAGAAGAGAACACAGGCAAAACATTCTTTGACACAAATCATACTGACGTTTTCTTAGGTCAATCTACCAAGGAAATAGAAATAAACACAAAAATAAACAAATGGGACCTAATCAAACTTATAAGCTTGTGCACAGAAAACACAACCATAAACAAAATGAAAGGACAACCTATGGACTGGGAGAAATTATTTGCAAATGATGCGACCAACAAGAGTTTAATTTCCAAAATATACAAACAGCTCATACAATAACAAAAAAACCCAAAACAACCCAATCAAAAAATGGGCACAAAACCTGAATAGACATTTCTCCAAAGAAGACATAGAGTTGGCCAAAAGGCACATGAAAAGATGCTCAACATTGTTAATTATTAGAGAAATTCAAATCAAAACTACAATGAGGTACCACCTCACACCAGTCAGAATGGCCTTCATCAAAAAGTCTACAAATAAGAAATGCCGGAGAGGGTGTGGAGAAAAGGATGTCACACACATGACCAGGAGAAAGCAGTTTGAGCAGTGTGAGTTGGGATGGTGGCAGGGATGTATACCCTCAAACTGAACTAACCTGTGGCCAAATACATGGATCTGACTGCTTAGTACAGACTTTGATCTGCTGAGATGATATTTTGGGCCTGAGACCACAGTGCTTTAATAATGCTGTTAGATTGTGTGAGATGCACAATTACAAGGTTGGGACAGTGGCCTGTGCCCTGTGAGTACTTAGTATATGAATTGATGAATTATGAAAAATATTAAAATTGCTCTATAATATTAAGAACAGTTAAACAGTGTAGGTTCCTCCTACACTGTTGGGGGAAATGTAAATTGGTGCAGCCACTATAGAGAACAGTATGGAAGTTCCTCAAAAAACTAAAAAGAGTTGCTATATGATCCAGAAATCCCCCTCCTGGGACAAAACTATAATTTGAAAAGATACATGCACCTCTGTGTTCATAGCAGCCCTATTTACAATAGCCAAGACATGGAAACAACCTAAATGTCCATCGACAGATGAATGGATAAAGAAGATGTATATACATACATACAATGGAATACTACTCAGTCATAAAAAAGAATGAAATAACGCCCTTTGCAGCTACATGGATGGACCTAGAGATTATCATACTAAGTGAAGTAAGTCTGAAAGAGAGAGAAAGACAAATACCATATGATATTACTTATATGTGGAATCTAAAATATGGCACAAATGAACATATCTGCGAAATAGAAACCGACTCAGACATAGAGAACAGACTTGTGGTTCCAAGGTGGAGGTGGGGTAGAGGAGGGCTGGATTGGGAGTTTGGGACTAGCAGCTGCAAACTATTGTATATAGAGTAGATAAACAACAAGGTCCTACTGTACAGCACTGGGAACTATATTCAATATCCTGTAATAAACCATAATGGAAAAGAATATGAAGAATATATATACACACACATACACACACACACACACACATATATATATATAAATATATACACATACACATATATGTATGTATAACTGAAAAAATAAACTAGAAAGGATATTGAGTTAGTAATTTAAAAAAATCTCCCAACAAAGAAAAGCCCAGGACCAGATGGCTTCACTGGTGAATTTTACCAAACATTTAACAAAGAATTAATGCCAAACCTTCTACTCTTCAAAAAAATCAAATAAGAGGGGATAGTCCCAAACTCATTTTACAAGGCCAACATTACCTTGATACTAAAGCCAGAAAAGATACAAGAAAACTGTAGGTTGATATCCTTCATGAATATAGATATAAAAATGCTCAATAAAATACTAGCAAACCAAATTCAACAGCACATTTAAAGGATCACTCACCATCATCAAGTGAGATTTACCCCTAGAATGCAAGGCTGATTCAGCATATGTAAATCAGTTACATCACACAAATAGAATGAAAGCAAAAAATTATGTGATCATCTCAATAGATACAGAAAAATTTGGATTTGACAAAATTCAACATCCATTCATGATAAAACTCTTAACAAATTGGGCATAGAAGAAATACACCTCAACATAATAAAAGCCATATATGACAGGTCCACAGTTAACATCATACTCAATGGTGAAAGGTTGAAAAATTTTCCTCTAACATCAGGAACAAGAGTGCCCACTCTCACCACTCCTATTCACCATAGTACTGGAAGTCCTAGCCATAGCAATCAAGAAAGCAAAACAAACAAAAAGTAAAGGCATCAGAATTGGAAAGAAAGAAGTAAAATTGTCTCTATTTGCAGATGACATAACTTTATATATATAAACTCCTAAATATTCCACCAAAAAATTACTAGATCTAATCAACAACATCAGTAAAGTTGCAGGATACAAAATTAACATGCAAAAATTAGTACTGTTTCTATTCATTAACAACAAATTATCTGAAAAATTAATTTTTCTCATTTACAATTCCATCTAAAACAATAAAATACTTGGGAATACATTTAACCAAGGAGGTGAAAGATCTCTACACTGAAAAGTACAAAACATTGATGAAAGAAATTGAAGAAAACACAAATAAATGGAAAGGTGTCCTGTGTTCATGGATTAGAAGAATTAATATTGTTAAAATGTTCAAACTACCCACAGGCATCTGTAGAAGCAACACAATCCCTATCAAGATTCCAATGGCATTTTTTACAGAAGTAGAAAAAACAATCCTAAAATATATGGAACCACCAAAGACCCCAAATAGCCAAAGCAATTCTGAGAAAGAAGAAAAAAGTAGGAGGCATCACACTTTCTGATTTTAAAATGCATTATAAAGCTATAGTAATTGAAACAGTACAGTACAGGCATTAAGACAAACACATAGAACAATGGAACAGAATTGAGAACCCAGAAATAAACCCAAGCATATATAGTCAACTAAAATTGACCAGGGACCCAAGAACACTCAATGGAGAAATTGAAGAACACTTGAATAAACAGTGCTGGGAAAAAAGCACCTATAAAAAAAAAATGAATCTATACTCCTATCTTCTACCCTTCACAAAAAATCAACTCAAAATGAATTAAAGACTTAAGTGACAGACCTGAAACCATAAAACCAGAAGAAAAGATAGGAAAAAAGCTCCTTGAGCTGGGTCTTACCAATGATTTTTTTTTAGATACTTAAAAATAAACAAGTGGGATTACATCAAACTACAAAGCTTCTACACAACAAAAGAATCAACAAAATGAAAAACAACTATAGAATGGGAAGAAATATTTGCAAATCATATATCTGATAAGGAGTTAATATCCAAAGTATATTTAAAAACTCATACAACTCTGTAGCAAAAAATAATTCAGTTAAAAAATGAGCAGGTAGTTCCCTGGTGGCGCAGTGGTTAAGAATCTGCCTAGCAATGCAGGGGACACGGGTTCGAGCCCTGCTCTGGGAAGATCCCACATGCCGTGGATCAACTAAGCCTGTGCGCCACAACTACTGAGCCTGCGCTCTAGAGCCCGCAAGCCACAACTACTGAAGCCCGAGTGCCTAGAGCCCGTGCTCCACAACAAGAGAAGCCACCACAATGAGAAGCCCACACACCACAATGAAGAGTAGCCACCACTCGCCACAACTACAGGAAACCCGTGTGCAGCAATGAGGACCCAATGCAGCCAAAAGTAATAAATTAATTAATTTTTTTAAAATGGGCAAAGGACCTGAATAGACATTTTTCCAAAGATATTTGATTCAAACGGCTAACAGGTACATGAAATGGTGCTTAGCATCACTAGTCACTGGGGAAATGCAAATCAAAGCCACATGAGATATCTTCTCACATCTGTTAGAATGGCTCTTATGAAAAAGACAAGAGAACAAATGCTGGTAAGGATATGGAGAAAAGGGAATCCTAGTACACTGTTGGTGGGAATGTAAATTGGTAAAGCCACTATGGAAAACAGTATGGAGGTTCCACCAAAATTTAAAAACAGAACTACCAAAAGACCCAGCAATCTCAGTTCTTGGTGTATTTCCAAAGGAAATGAAAACACATGTTGAAGAGATATCTCCACCCCCGTGTTTACTATAGCATTATTTATAAGCGCCAAGACATGAAAACAACCTAAGTGTTCATCGATGGATGAATGGATAAAGAAATTGATATAATATCTTTAGATAAGTACTATATATACATATAAAATATAGATATACAATGAAATATTATTCAACCATTAAAAAAGGAAATCCTGCCATTTGCGACAACATGAATGGACCTTGACAGCATTATGCTAAGGAGAATTAGGAAGACAAGTACTGTATGATCTCACTTACATTTGGGATCTTAAAGAAAAATACATAGATATCTATAAAACAGAAATAAAGATGTAGAAAACAAACTTATGGTTACCGTGGGGTAAGGGGTGGGGGATAAATTGGGATTGGCATATACACATGACTATATGGAAAATAGATAACCAATAAGGACCTACTCTATAGCACAGGGAACTCTACTCAGTACTCTCTAATGGCCTATATGGGAAAAGCATCTAAAAAGCGGATATACGTATAACTGATTCACTTTGCTGTACACCTGAAACTAACACAACATTGTAAATCAACTATATTCCAATAAAAATTTAAAAAGAAAAGAAAAATTCATAGAAAAAGATATCAGATTTGTGGTTGCCAGAGATGGGGCGGGTGGTGGGGGGCGCATTGGATGAAGGTGGTCAAAGGTACAAACTTCCAGTTATAAGATAAATAAGTACAGTAGACGTAACGTACAACGTGTTTACTCTAATGAACACTGCTGGATGGTATATTTGGAAGTTGCTAAGAGAGTACATCCTAAGAGTTCTCATCACAAGGGAAAAAACATTCTTTTCGTGTGTGTGCGTGTCTATATGAGATGATGGATGTTAACTTATTGTGGTAATCGCTTCACAGTATATCTAAGTCAGGTCCATATGCTGCACACCTTCAACTTACACAGTGCTGTATGTCAGTTATATCTCAATAACTGGAAAAACTGTGGAATGCACAACTGGGAGCTACCACAAAGACTAAGCAGTCCAGGAAGGATACCCATTAGAGGTGGGGTTTCAAGGAGGCATTATAGGGGGAGTAGGGCTGGAATAAGAGGGCATATATAAATATATATGAATGAACCATATAATTTTATCTATGTTTTGTTGAAGAGCTACATGCATAAAGTCTGAAGTACCAAACAGACTTTAAACACCTTGTCTTCAGAGTTTACAGGCCTCATCAGTTCTGCAAAATGCCTTCATTCCTTATTTCCCTCCCTGACTTCCCTTCTGGGAAGCACAGAGCCAAAATTAATACCCACTTAGAGAAAACATATTTGCATACATTGTATATGTAATGATTTGCCTCTTTCATCCACAGCCTTAATATTATATAGTAACAACATTTTAAAAATTACCCAAAATGGGAATTTCTTGACCTTGGGTTCAAGCAGATCTAGATTTGAAAGTTCCAGCAATTTTTAGCTTTGAAGGAATAAGTAAGTCTTAAGGTCACTGAACATCTATTTCTTCATATAAAATGGAAATTTTTTAAGTCACTATTTACTGAGTTTGTTGTATCATTCTAGAAAAAGCAATTTGTAGAAGAAAATGGGTTAGTTCCTGGTACATGGTAGGTGCTCTGTAAGTGCCATTTCCCTTTACTCCTGCATTATGTGAGTTGCCATCTCTCTTTTCTGCCCTGGTCTGAACAACACAGAGTTGTCCTGTGTTTGATCAGAAAATATTCCCATATGCTTAGGCCTAACTGATGTTCCACCTCCAGCTCCCTTCCATCCCCACCCTAGTTAAATGCTGCATAAATGATCCCCAGCTCACACACATTTTCCCCCCTGACTTCCCCCTAGGTAAATAACAGATGCCATTGTCTTCTGTTAGGCTCATTGGAGATGTTTAATCATCCGAGCCTCTATGGTTGCACAGCCATAAAGGAGATAGCCTTACCAGGGTGTGGGGAATGACAGAGCTTCACTTTTGTGAGTCCTAAAATTGATGAGGGAGTTGGCAGTGCCTCTGAGTCCCACAGCCTAATGTCAGGGGAATCCCCTTTCCTGATTTGGATGTTCTGTTACTTATTATATTTGAAATGTCAAAGAATATTTCACAACTGTACTTCTCCTCCTTTAACCCTCTCTGATGCCAAAAGAGACCTCTCTGGTCAACAGCTGTTCATAAGGGACGAATGAAAAAAGATGCATTTAGAATGTTCCTTTAACAGCCTAAGCGAAAAGCAAGGCAGCCTTGAAGCTGGGATTGTTTGAAACCCTGGCCAGTTAGCCCAGTGCATAGGGATGAGGGTTATTTCAGTCCAATGCTATGAGGATTTCTGAGCATGTGGAGTCCACCACCACCCATGCCCAAGCTCCATCTCCAGCTCCCAAGCTGACCGAGTTGACCTCACAGGTAGAAGCCAGTGCACATGCAGGTGACTCCGTGACAACAAGGGCACAGACACCAAATTGACACCCAGGTGCTGCTCTTCATTAAGTCTGAAGACTTTGAAGCATCTGTATCTGGCTTTCGTGGTGTCTACTTCTGAGCGTCTGTTCATGGGGCTATTTCAGGGACGTGTCTACGGATTCCTGGTGCACCCGGTAGTTAACATTCACGTCTGGCTGCTCTGGCTGCCAGACATAATCTTCTCCTCACACTCCTCTGTGTCCTAATACAGCGGATGCTTTTGGCACCCAGAGTAACATCCCTTTGACCTGCATCTGATTTCAGCCACAGCTGTGGTTGACAGCTCAATTCACCCTGAGAGCTCCCCAGCTTAGTTAATGCACAGGGCAAGAGGTCCTGGCTGATGGGTAAGAATAGCCCATCACAGCCCCAGCATCTTAGAACAGCCTGGTTCATTCTCTCCCTCCTTCGCTCTTTTCCCTCCCCCCATATAGACATAGATAAGAAGATACGTCGTAGATACAGAGACCTGAAGGTGGGGTTCATGGATGAGTAGCGTCATAAGCTTTACCTGAGAGACTGATAGAAATGCAGGACCTCTGGTAGATCCCACCTCAAACTACTGTATCCTACTCTGCATTTAAAAAAGAGCTTCAGACTATTCTAATGAACACTAAAATTTGAGAAGTGCTAGTCTGGATTCTTTTATGCATAGGAAAAAAAAAATGTCTGACCCAAAGAAGCTCATCAGCTCTGTGTCTGCTCACAGATAATGATGGTGGCTCTAATATGAAATGGAGTAGACAAGACCCTTTTTTTTTAAATTAAAGGGGAAAACTGCCTCACGCTGTTCCCATGTTATAGTTCATTGTCAAACATCAAGAATCATTCACTTAATTAACTTGGAAAACAGTTACTTTAGATTACTGAATGCAGGTTAATTCTGGTGCTTAAACACCAGCAGCGCCAGAAAGAATGATTTCCTGAAAGCCTCCAATTGCCACACAAAGGAAGTCATTCTTGAGGAAAAAAATAACAGCCCTAATATCATCGCTTTTCATTTGCACTCATGCAGGAAGTTGCCAAATGTTTGCACTCACCCATTCTATCAAAAAGTTGCTTTCTTGCCATAATTAAAATATACGATGGCTGCTCCACTAGCCATGTCATGACACTGGCCCAGGTATTGAGAATTTCTCAGCTAAACCTCCCTGTTATGAGTAGAGCTTAGGCTGTTGAAGCTGGCATAGGCTTTACGCACGAATCTGGACCAACTCCTTTATTTTATAGGACACACCATGTGCACAAGTAGGCGTGAGCTCACACATGGGGGCTTCAAGGAATTGTCACAGCTGGAATTCTATTATAGACCCCTCTACTCTGAACACAAGTCTCTCCCTATGTCTTTTCAATGTATAAGCATTTCTTTCATCAAAAGAAAGATTGGAAGTTGAGAAAAAAGAGTTCATTCTAGCTGTATCCATATTTACCTACCTATCCCCTATTCCCTCCCTCCCTCACTTCCTTTTCTTTCATCTACCTACCTACCAACCTTATCAGCAGCTGTTTAAAACTAAATAACATTAATTTGAGCAAACTCAGAGACACCCAGCATGGACCGTGTCTATCTCTATAATTTCTCATGTAAATTCTGTCAGTGGCAGCTGATGTCTGGCTCTGCACATCATGACATTACGGAGCATTCACTCCTTTGAGTTTGGGCTAGTTTTGCTCCTTTGGGTCACCTATAATCATATTCTAAAGACAGCTGGCTGGGCATAATTTAGTAGCTTTACTCTGTAAATGGCCACTATTTCTGAATCCTGAGTGACTTCCGGTTCCTGCCCATATTTCCTTTGGGTTCAGCAAGGGGAGAATTTCTAGTTCAGTCTTCAGAGGCCCCAGGAACCACCCTGTCAGCTTCTGGAGTTGGCATACTCCAGCTCTTGTAAATAATCGGGTTTTTTTGTTGTTGTTGTTTTTTCTGAGACAGAAACCTACCTCTTGCTGTTCACCAAGCTACAAGGGGAAAAGGAATGCCTAGAATCACACACAGGCAGACCCCACAAATTAAAGGAATGAAGTCACATCTTTTCATACAAGTGACACTTCCTTATATCAGCCCAAATGCTCATTTTTTTTTTTTTACCTCACATGCATCACCCAATTTGACCATCATCACAACCCCGTAAGATGGGCAGGTCCTACACCTTTAGTTCCATTTTACAGAAAAGCAAAAGCTTGAGGCTCGGAGAGAAAGACTTGTTGCTCATGAGGTCACCTCCTCGGTTCTAAGCAGCCCTGGTCTGAATGTTCCCATGGCTGGGAAAATGCCTGGCCTCAAGAGGCACATCAAACCTCTCTCACCCCTCATTACAGATGATTCTGGGCCGGCTTTGCTCAAGAAATGGAATGGAGTACAAATGCAAAGGGGCCTGGAAGGCGTGCCTTCAGGAAACGGTGTTTCTTGGGATGTAGACACCATGCACGGCTCACGCTTACTTATAGTGCTAAACTTTATCTTCTTGGCCGTGGGTTTCCTCTCTCACCTTTTTTTTTTTTTTTTTTTTTAACATCTTTATTGGAGTATAATTTGCTGTACAATGGTGTGTTCGTTTCTGCTCTATAACAAAGTGAATCAGCTATACATATACATATGAAAAAAAACCAAACAACCCAATCCAAAAATGGGCAGAAGACCTAAATAGACATTTCTCCAAAGAAGATATACAGATTGCCAACAAATACATGAAAGGATGCTCAACATCACTAATCATTAGAGAACTGCGAATCAAAACTACAATGAGGTGTCACCTCACACCGGTCAGAATGGGCATCATCAGAAAATCTACAAACAACAAATGCTGGAGAGGGTGTGGAGAAAAGGGAACCCTCTTGCACTGTTGGTGGGAATGTCAATTGATACAGCCACTATGGAGAACAGTATGGAGGTTCCTTAAAAAACTAAAAATAGAACTACCATATGACCCAGCAATCCCTCTCTCACCTTTTAAACTCTCACACATGAAGCCGACTTGACCACTAATACATTGTGATGGCTTCAAAGTAAGTCCCCACAAATGGAAGCAGCTCTTTAATTATTCAGAAATATGACAACACATATCATCAGTCCCCAGGTCTGAGTCACCCTGGGACCCCAGCAGCAGTTCAGGCATTCTGAACTGCCTGTCCACAGCCACTTGGACAAGAATAACAGCAGATGCTCAGGCTTCCTCAGCAACTGACCCAGGGATAAACCCACCCCTTGGGGATCTGTCCCCTGGCTGTTGCCTGCCGGGACGACAAGGGTTTTCAATCGGTGCTATGAGGCCAGGAAACCACCCTCCCCCAATACATACACAATCACATTCACATACTCATGCTCATAATGTAAATCAATTTAAGAAGCAGACTAAGAATGAAAGATCCGTAAGCTACCATTCATACCACTGTTATTTTTGTCTTTTTAGGCAAACCTGTTTGCCCCACTGCTTTCAACCAATTACTGTAATTTTCATAGTGATGGTTAGATACCCTATGCATCTCCTTACTATATCCTTTCTTTATCCATTCCCTTTGTTCTGAGCACTTGGTTTCTGCTAAGCCCTGTACTGGGCACCGGAGTGTTAGAGACAAGCATCACCAGCCCCTTCATTGAAAGACAAACCACACCAACACTATATGAGACACTACAAAGAGTAGCTGGGGGTGGTCCAGCTTACTGTAGGCTGGACACCATGCCAAGCCCATCCACCATTCACGTGCATCATCTAATCGAGGCCATGCCCTAACCTATGACAGAGGATCTGCTGTCATTCTGTTTGTTTCACAGATGAGGAAACTGAGGCCTGGTGATGCTTAAGGACTTTGCTCAAGCATAGCTAGAGTGGCTACTATGGTCTGAATGTTTGTGTCCCTGTAAAATTCCTGTGTTGAAATCCTAATGCCCAATGTGATGGTATTAGAAGGTGAGGCCTTTAGGAGGTGCTTAGGTCATGAGGGTGGAGCCCACATGAATGGGATTAGTGCCCTTATAAAAGAAGCTCCAGAGAGAACCCTAGCCCCATCTACCGTATGAATACACAGCAGAAGGCATGAGTTATAAACCAGGAAGAGGGCCCTCACCAGAAGGCAACCATGCTGGCACCTTGATCTTGGACTTCTCAGCCTCCAGCAATGTGACCAAGAAATTTCTGTTGTTTATAAGCCACCCAGTCAGTGGTATTTTGTTACAGTAGTCAGGACAGACTAAGACAGTGGCCCATGCTCTGGCCATCCCAACATCCCACTATAGAGATATACAGATTTTTAGATGGAGTATTATAGGACACAGAAGAGGGCCCCAAACTGAGATGGACAGAGGTGAAGCAGAGCCTGAGTAGGCTCTCCCCAAAAGGTGACCCCTGAGGTCAGTGCGGAAAAGGAGCAGGAATTATTCAAGGAACGGACGGTGGAAACAGCATCCCAGCAGGGAGAGCAGCGCAGCATGGGCACAGACATGGCACGACAGAGCAGCGGTAAGTCTCCAGGATGCTCACCTGGCTGGAGGAGGGTGGATGCAGAGGGAAGGGGAGCGAGAAAAGGCAGAACAGTCTTGGGACAGGATGTGCTCAGCCATAGACGGCAGTGCTGTGCTGGGGGTGGGGGCTGAGTCCCACAGGAGAGAATCATGGGGCCACTTCTGGTATTCTGATGTAATGTGACCCTACCTCCCTGCCATGCTCAGAGCACACACCCTGAGCAGGCAGTCCTGGAGACCCAAGCAGAGCCACACGGGCCCAGGAAAGACAACCAGATGGCATGGTTGGGGTGCAGGGCATAGTTGCAAGGGGAACTACCCAGGGTGGGAGGATATCTTTTGTTCCAATTTTAAAGGAGCTAAAGGGCTCAGAAAGAACAATCGTGGGGGCATGTGGACCAAGAGATAGAGACTTCTCTGCAGCATCAGACCGCCCTGGGGCCGGGTGGGCGTGGGGGCGTGGATGACCAGCAGAGGGTGCTGAGCAGGAGGACCCTACCACCTGCCCGTGCAGTCATGGGAGGGGCCTGCACCTCTTGGGGCTCAGCCCGCAGCCTACTCTCAGGCTGGGGGAGATGGGCAGCCCTCCTTTTCCGGTCAGTAAAAGACAGGAGTGCACTTGTCCTTCACAGCCCAAAAACTGCACACTGATGCTTCTGTAAA